>NC_058404.1:2287452-2381587 GCF_002201575.2 Neomonachus schauinslandi | reverse complement strand
CCTAATGATGGAATGTATGGGGATTAACAGAACAATAAAAATAAATAAAAATAAAAATCCATCATTAGAGTATTGATGAAGCGAAAGAACAGGCCTGGAGACTGATACGTGCAAACAGCAGAAACAGCCACAACTGGAACTTGAATGCTCAGACTAAATTTAGAAAAAGGTTATCATCCACATTTGTGTGCAGTGTTCTTAAAGTTCTCACTGACACCTCAAAAAAAAAGAAAAGAAAAGAAAAGAAAAGCCTGATACAAAAGGAGAAATCAACTCTCCTTGGGCTAATGAATTGAAGTATCTGTCAACCACGAAAAGAATATTGAGTTTATGTTTTAGTTTGTATAAGACCCACAGTCTAAGGTCCTTATGTTATAACTACACTTAATATTTTTAAAGATATTTAAAGAAAAACTTATGGCAGCATTTTGTATACTTCCCAGGTGGCAAAAAAAGAAAACCTTGAAGACCAAAATACTGTCATATTTGAACGACAGAATGATAAAGTCGAGAAAAATGTGTCCAAATTTTAAAGTCCTCAGCAGTGAAATTTAGGGAGATTTGTTGTTTATTCTTCTCTAAACTATGCAAAATGTATTTTTAACCCTGAGAAGCATCTTATTTTGAAAGAGGTTCCTTGGAACACACTTCGCGAACCGAAAAAAATCAGTCTTTACTCATGCTGCATGTAACTGACGGGGTGTGAAGCGTTGCTCCCCATTCAGGGCTCCCTGGAGACTGGACTGATGGGAAATTGTTGGGAAACTCACTTGAAGAAGCAAAGACTTGGAGGTAGGAGCTGTAGTGAGCCCAAACTGCTGGAGAAATAGCCCCACATTTAAATTCTAACTTGAAATGTCCCCAAGACAAGTCTCCATCCCTTCACTAGGGTAGAAGGACCTGAAACCCATGGAAAAGCCACCTAAAAACCAACACCAGAGGCAAAAAACTGCAGAATTCCCCACTAAATTACCAGTTCCCCTGCAGGGTTTAAGATGTCTGATGACAGAACTCTCCCCTACAAAATCCTCCTCCCAAGGGGACTCTGCCTGCAAGACAAAGCAAGTCCTTACTTCTCAGAGCAAAGAACCGTGCTATCTAAGCTGTCCCCTCTGGTAGCTATTTCTCTGGTCTTCAGGCGTGCCTTTAATTTTTCTGTCCTCTGTTTTTCCACTGCTGCAGACCATCGATGGATGTTGCTTCTTGAGGCACGCATATATATCTTCTGGTCATAGACTGATCTACCGCAAAGATCTTTTACCCAGTAGCCAAGGCAAAGAGCCCAGGTGCAAGCATCCTCCCACCATGAATGTTCTCCAAAGAACAGCCCAACATCCCACTAACAATGTGGCAGTACCATAGCTGCTCAGCTTTTATGCTCCCGTATAGACAATAGGAGATGCTTTCAGTGAAGGTATTTTTAAAGCTATTTTTGGAAGAGAGTAAAACCAAAGTTTGGAATGTATTAAGTGCTCTGTCTTAAAAGCATGCCAGCACTTGGAGTGCAAGAATGAATGTTACTCTGTGGGACCATCCTGTGCTCATTAAAAAACAATGCATATTCATCACTGTGTGCTTATACAATATGAATTAGACAAAACAGAAGGTGCATTCGGAAATCAGCCCGCAGGCTGAGAAATTCAGCCGCTACTAAATGAATGCAAGTTATATTTTTATCTCATTTTGAGGTACTAAATATTTGAAAAAAAATTCCCAAACACTGAATATGTCTCTTTTTACTATTTGATTAGAATCAGGAATCAGTAGGATTGGGGCTATAAAGGCAGCTTCCTCTAGAAACAGATTATTAAAGAAAGCTGCTATATTTTGTTAGTTTTTTTCAAAACAATTACAAACATATCACAAAATGTGCTTTTGTACCTGGTACAATTACAGATAAATAGTACATTTGACCCAATAATATTTATCTAGGAGCTACTGTTCAATACTTTAGTAAACAGGAAAACAGATACACAAATGACTTACTACTGAGTTTGGACAAGAGAGCAAGAACATCCTCGTGGGAGCACACATGAGTGAATAATTAATTCTGACTGGGAAATGTGTAGATCAATGAATGCTTCATGAAGAGATATTTGCATTCTGCCCTTGCAGATGGACAAGGTGATTCAGTAGGTTTTGAATACACATAGAAATCACCCCAGATGTTTCTCATGTGGGCGTGTTATAGACCGAATGCCTAGTCAATTATTGTGTGTGTGTGTGTGTGTGTGTGTGTGTGTGTGTGTGTCCTGATTGGCTAAATCAAGAAGGTATTGGGTAAAAGGCAATGGCATGGTTTGTCTTGATGAGTGTGGTCTGTAGGGAAGAGAAAGATAACTTGAAAACAAGAATTGGAGGCAGACCGGGACTACATCAAGATTAAAAGCTTCTGCACAGTGAGGAAAACAATCAGCAAAAGTAAAAGGCAACCTACTGAATGTGAGAAGATATTTGCAAAGGACATATCCAATAAAGGCTTAGGATCCAAAATATATAAAGAACTGATAAAGCTCAATACCCCAAAAACAAATAATCCATTTAAAAAAATGGGAGAAAACATGAGTAGACATTTTTCCAAAGAAAACCTACAGATGGCCAACAAACACATCAGAAGATGCTCAACACTACTCATCATCAGGGGAATGCAAATCAAAACTATAATGAGCTGTCACCTCACACCTGTCAGAATGGCTAAAATCGACAACATAAGAGATGAGTGTTGGTGAGGATGTGGAGAAATAAAAAACTCTTCCAGTGTTGGAAGGAGTGCAAACTTGTGCAGCCACTGTGGAAAACAGTATGGAGTTTCCTCAAAAAGTTAAAAATAGAACCATCCTATGATCTAGCAATCACACTACTCGATATTTATCCTCAAAATACAAAAACACTAATTCAAAGAGATACATGCAGCGCTATGTTTATAGCAGCATTATTTACAATAGCCAAAATATGGAAGCAGACCAAGTGTCCATCTATTGAAGAATGGATAAACGGATAAGAAGATGCAATTCTCTCTCTCGCTCTCTCAACGGAATATTAGCCATAAAAAAGGATGAAACCCGGGGCACCTGGGTGGCTCAGTCGTTAAGCGTCTGCCTTCGGCTCAGGTCATGATCCCAGGGTCCTGGGATCGAGCCCCGCATCGGGCTTCCTGCTCTGCAGGAAGCCTGCTTCTCCCTCTCCCACTCCCCCTGCTTGTGTTCTTGCTCTCGCTATCTCTCTCTGACAAAAAAATAAATAAAATCTTTAAAAAAAAAAAAAAGGATGAAACCCTGCCATTTGCAATGATACGGATGGAGCTGGAGAGTATAATGCTAAGTGAAAGAAGTCAGTCAGAGAAAGACAAATACCATATGATCTCACTCATATGTTGAATTTAAGAAGTAAAAGAACCAACAAAAGGGGGGGAAAAGAGAAAGAGAGACAAACGAAGAAACAAACTCCTAACTACAGAGAACAAACTGATGGTAACCAGAGGGGAAAGAGGTAATGGGGATTGAGGAGGGCACCTGTTGTGATGAGCACAGGGTAAAATATGGAATTGTTGAATCCCTTTACTAGACAACTGAAATTAACATAACACTGTATGTTAATTGTACTGAAATTAAAATTTAGTATTAAAAGAAAAGAATTGGAGAAAACCATGGACGGCATTCTTATGGTAGAACTTTGTAGAGAGCCATTCATGGATTTACCAGAGGAGGTACGGTTATAATAAATGTGTTTTAGGAAAGTTGATTTGAAAGTAATATGCTGGCATAGTTAAGTCCTGAGAGCCTGGAGAAAAGCCCTTCAAAGGCAACTGAGCCTTCAGTGCGTTTGAACTGGGTACAGCAGCAGGCGGGGGAGGGAAGACTGGGTTGGCTGCCATGATGTGGTGTCTGTGGGTGGAGTGGGGGCTGAAGGAGGTTACAGGTGGTTACGAGGGTGGTCAGGCTGCAATTCACAGAAACTGTGTAGTTAGGAGGAAGAGCAGGTGGATGCGGAGGAATAATGTTTTGTGTATTTATTTGGGGACCTCCTGCCATTAGCTATAGTAAAACCACAGATTTCATAGGTACTTAACGGGGACAAATTAGCTTTTTTTTTTTTTTTTTTTTCTGTAGGGGAGTTAAATCCCAATAGATCTTACATTCTTTATCTGTTAATGGCAGCCTTTCTTTGAGTTCAGTTATGATTTTATGTTGTGCTGTTCATTTTGAGGGTTTTTTTTAAACCTTTCTCTGCATGGTCTCTATTTTATTTGTTGTCCCTTGTATTTCTTACAGTAATTTGAGAGATAATCATTGGTTTATAATTGCATTTACAATTTATAGAACATGTTGAATTTTCCTTGTAGATGATGTCTATTGACTATCTACATTGGAAAATAACAAAATTAGTATATATCCAATTTCCTTTCCACTCTTTCTCTTCCTTCTCTTACCTTCACAAATGTTTACTTTATTATATATATATATATTTGATATTCACTTTATACAACTAAAATCATAATCTAGACTACTTGAGTTTCCAGCCTCTCATGCAGCTTTTGACACATGACTTTAACTCTCCTTACCTAATGTTTGGTCTGTTGTATTTATCTCTATTGTCAGATTGGAAAATATTTACCCTCAATTGAGCACATTCTTTTTCCTTGTTTCTACTTATAAATGAATTCAGTGCTCATCATAAATCCTATTTGAGACATTTTATCTGGATTTTTTTCATTTTTTGTTAGTTTTTTATTTTTCTTTTTTCCAGCAAGTAGTCATAAGGACTCTATGGATTGCATCCCAGCATGTTCAGAAAGCTTTGCTTCTTCATACATGAAGGGCAATTTAGCTGAATAGAAGGTTCTTGGGTCATGCTTTCTGTGTTTAAGGACTTTTTAGATTTATATTATTTTCCAGTTGTGAATGAAAGATCTTTCTTTAACTTAAAAAAACCTTGTAAAATTTCTTGGATGTGTGATTATTGTTGTTTGAGCAGTAATGATTCTTGCAGGCACAGTGTATTTTTTCTGCCGGAGTCCAGCTCCAGCCAGGGTGGGTCTCTCGTAGGAAAGGACGGCGTCGGTGAATGAGGAGACACAGACACAGGATCAGGTTGCAAGCATCTCCTCCTGACAGCCTTGGAGGAACTTTATTTATATGTTAGGATTTTTTTGTTTTTCCATGCTTTCGTAACATGTGATTATGTTTTTTCACAATTGATTGAGATAATCTTAGATCATTTTTTTGATTACAGACATAGCCTTCTTTTATTTTTCCTTTGTAATGATTAACATGACCTTTATTGATTTCCACTTATTGACTTTCGCTAAAACTAAAAAACAATACGCAAAGAGAAAGGTGCTAGACAGAGCGTGACCGTCTTGCTATTTTGTTCTATAGCGCAGGAAATATAGTGAACTGTGGAACAGTCTGCGCTGTTCCTTTCTTAGAATCTTGCCGCTTCTGAGGCGCCTGGGGGGCCTTGTGGAATTAATTTCATTATGATTGCTTAGATAGGTGTAACTAAGATGAGTAGTCACTTTATTATGAAACCCCAGAAATATTCCCACAATTATAAAGATTGCCATAAACAAAATGAAAGAGAATAGCAAGAGCCAGCTGTGGAGTCTCCTGTTTTCAGGATCGTCCCCCACACTTGGACTTTGTCAAAGAGCATGAGTAACTTGGCTCGCCCCATTTTTCTTTCCATCTGCATATATACATCTTTTTTAGTTTCTGGAAAGTTTTCATGTAATATGTTATTTCATGTATATGTTATGTTATTTTAATATCTGATAGATACGATGCATTCTTATGTTTTCAAATTCAAAAAATTATTAAGATTGTATAATATAATGGATTAATCTGAAAAAATGTTATGCTTAGTAAAAAAAAAATAGCCAGGCAGAAAAGAGTATATTTTGATTATTCTATTCACACGAAATTCAAGAGTAGTTCAAACAAGTTTATGATATAGGAAATCCAAAAAGTGGGTGAGTCTGAGGAAGAAGGCTGTAAGAGACATGAGCTGGGATGATAGATACATTCTATCTTATGTGGAGAGGTGGTGCCCTTGGTTAAGGCAATTGTCAAAATGCATTGAACTGTACACTTAATATCTGAGCTTTTACCATTTGTAATTAAACCTGAGTTCAGTGAAAGAACCTATAACTGGTCATGAGTCCAGCATTATCATGATATCAAAACCTGGCAAAGACAAAAGAAGGTAAATGGATAAAAATAAAATATAAACCAATATCCCCCATAAATATAAATATTTTCAACAAAATCTGAACCAAACAAATTGAGCAATACATAAAAAAGGATATGTCATTGCCAAGTATAGTCAACAATGGGAATGAAAGATTCATTCAATAGTCAGAAATCAAGCAATGTTCTTCACTGTGCTGAGAGAAGAAAGAAGAAGCCTATGACCATCTCAATAAATGCAAAAAAATCAATAGAATTCACCACCTATGTGTCATAAAAGCTCAGGTATGATTCACTCCAGAGGAGTGCCATGGAAAATTCTGTGTTGAAGGAAATCTCATCGTTGAACCGTATTCAAAATGAGTTCATCTTATTGTATATAAAGTGAACACCAGTAATACCCAGCAACACCCTCCATACCCCAGCTAACCCTGTTTTCCTTTTGTTTGTTTTGTAATGTAGTCCTACCATATTTTTGGTCATATAAAAGCAAACATTGATATAGTGAAGGTTACAATATTAATGTTGTCATTCTCCATTTTACATAAATTGGGAACACATTTTACATAATGTTGTTGTTCCTCTTGGTTTTTTCCATTGATAAGGATTTGAACAAGTTTCTATATCAAGATATAAAGAGTTATTAATCTTCTTATTTATCTCCCCAAATTAGCTGGTACATCCTTCCCTCTTGTTCCAAACAAGAATTATTTAACTGAAGAAATGTATTCTTTAGACATTTACTGAGATCCGTAACCATAGGGGCTTTCTTACTTTCTCCTTCTTCCTTCCTTATTGCCTTCCCTCCTTCTCTTTCTTTCTTTTTTCTTTCTTCCTTTCTTTTTCTTTCTTTCTTCCTTTCTTTCTTTTCTTTCTTTCTTTCTTTCTTTCTTTTTTTCTTTCTTTCTTTCTTTCTTTCTTTCTTTCTTTCTTTCTTTCCTTTCTTTCTTTCTCTCTCTCTTCTTTTCTTTCTCTCTCTCTTCTTTTCTTTCTTTCTTTCTTTCTTTCTTTCTTTTTTTGATAAGGGGTTAATATCCAAAATATGTAAAGAACTTAAAGAACTTAACACCAAAGAAACAAGTAATCTGATTAAAAATGGTCAGAGACCCTAAGTAGACATTTCTCCAAAGAAGATTACAGATGGCCAACAGACACATGAAAAGATACTCAACATCACTCATCATCAGGGAAATGCAAATGAAAACACACTGAAAGATCACATTACACCTGCCAGAAATGGATATCATCAAAAAGACAAGAAATAACAAATGTTGGCAAAGATGTGGAGCAAGGGGAACCCTCCTACACTGTTGGTGGGAATGCAAACTGGTGCAACCACTCTGGAAAACAGTATGGAGGTTCCTCAAAAAGTTAAAAATAGAGCTATCCTATGAGCCAGTAATCACACTACTGGGTATTTACCCAAAGAAAATGAAAACACTTGTTGAATAGCTATATCATACAGCTGAAACTAATATAACATTGTATGTTGACTGGAATTAAAATAAAAACGGGGTGGCTGGGTGATAGACGTTGGGGAGGGTATGTGCTATGGTGAGTGCTGTGAATTGTGTAAGACTGTTGAATCACAGACCTGTACCTCTGAAACAAGTAATATATTATATGTTAAAAAAAAAAAAAAGATAGCAGGAAGGGAAAAATGAAGGGGGGAAATCGGAGGGGGAGACGAACCATGAGAGACTATGGACTCTGAGAAACAAACTGAGGGTTCTAGAGGGGAGGGGGTGGGAGGATGGGTTAGCCTGGTGATGGGTATTGAGGAGGGCACGTTCTGCATGGAGCACTGGGTGTTATATGCAAACAATGAATCATGGAACACTACATCAAAAACTAATGATGTAATGTATGGAGATTAACATAACATAATAAAATAAAATGGCAAAAAAAAACTTAAAAAAAAGAAAATGAAAACACTAATTCAAAAAGATATCTGCACCCCTATGTTTATTGAAGCATTATTTCATATGGAAGCAACCTAAACATCCATTGATAGATGAATGGATAAGGAACAGAGTGATTGTTCTCTTTATTTGTAATTCCAGACCATGGGATCTGGGGGCAGAGAATAGGCATACACTCTTGATTTACAGCAGGTTATATGTTAGAAAAATTAATGAGATAGGTATTTATGAAAAGGGAATTCCTTTTTATATTTTATTAATGACAAAAGGGAGTATGAGAAGAATGACAAATAATTAGTGAAGCAAATGTGCTTGAGGTTGATACAGTAATACCAAAAGACCATCTTCATCTATTGGACGTGGGGAGTTTGAAGCCAAAGGCAGAGGGTCTTATTTACATATATAACCATCCATCTATTCAACACAAATTAAAGCTTTTTTAAAAAAATGTGAAATTTTAAAATTTAAGATCCCCAGAAATAATAATATAATGAGCACGTATGTATCACCACCTGTCTTTATCAATTGTAATTTATAATAACTTAACTTAGAATATATTCTAATAAGATATGATGTAAGGCCTTTGTTCTTCTTTGTCTCTTACTTTGCCAAGGCTTCCTCAACTTGCTTCTTCTGCATCCTTTTCATTTAGAAAGGACATTCAATCTAGAATACTACTGCAATTCTTTGTGATTCTTTTATCCATTGCACACCACCTTTTCTCAAAGCTAATAGTTTTCTGGATTTGGTACTTATCAACCTCATGCATGTTTTTATGTAGTAATTACATATGTGTGTTTATGCCTGAAAAATACATATTTTTTTACACATTTAATACTTGTTGGCACACAAAAAAATAGAATACCTGGGTCACAGAACATGTACATGTTCAATGTTAAGGGACCAAAATCAATCTCACAAATGCAATTATACTTATTTATTCTCCCACTGCAACATATAACATTTTTGCTGGTTGTTTTCAGTCTTGTTCAAAACTTGACCCTTTCGGGCACCATTTTTTGCCACCTGGATAGGCTCTTTCCCTAACTTTGCTTAAAGTGTTTACTGTATATATTTGCCACTTGGGCTTCTTTTTATGGTGTTTCCTGTTGGTTTCTTTTGCCTCTTTTCCTATTGGCATATTTGTAACTTGTACTGATTAATAAGAATGCTCTTCAAATATATTGTTGATATCAATGTGACCTACTGGAAATGCAATTATACATTTTTGTCCATGGATGGCAGTAGTTCTGTTTTTAAATGTAGGTGGAGAATTGCCTTCTTTCTGTCACCTACATCTGGATGGCAGCTGAGAGTTCAAGGGGCTGCATACATGATCAGGTGTCAACAGCACGATAGCAAGATTTTATAAAGGTGTCTCATGTCAACGTGTCCACACCCAGTAGTCACCACTGTATACCTACCTCCTTTCTCAACCGATATTTTGATTTGTTTGTGGCTCTCAACCTATAGATCACTAACCTCTCTTTCTACTCATAGATATCTGATAATTGTACATATAAATAGATACCTGATATATGTACATATAAATATATATAGACAGAAATAGAGGTATGTGGATTGATATATACATATATACAAATATATATATATATTTGTAGATCTAGGAGGTATATCTAGACATACAGATAGATTTTTGTATCTCTCAAGTTTTCTTCAGTATTAGGAGATAAAATACTTGAAAATTGATATTTTATAAAAAAAAATTAGTGATTATGAGTTCTACTCCATCAAAACAATGTAGTGTGGTATATACTAATTTTATTTCTTCTGTTTATTAAACGTCTCTCAGAAACAGCTCATTGGAGCATGATGCTTGTCTTTTTTATCCCCCAACTAAACTACCTACAGTTAAGAAATGTTTATCATAATTCAGGAAAATGAGTTATTTTGTCCTTCTATGCTTAAAAATCACCAGCTTATACTACATATAATAGGATGTTAGAATTGAAGTGTTTTAGCTTCTATGTCATGAGATCACCGTGCACTATTTGTAAAGATGTGAATTGCTTTTCGACCTCCTCCCTCCCCCATATTGAAGGCTCAGCAGTGTCAGAGAGCTGGAAAATGTGAGATTATCACTGATGCAAAATGACTGTTTCATCTCCCCACTCAAGGAGAAGGAGCATCCTAAACATGTCTCAGAGTTGAACACGCAATGTCTGGAGCTGAAAACCACACACGGGAGCCAGTCAGGCCCCAGACACCCAAGCCGATGAGTGGTGCTGGCTGTGGGCTCTGACGAAGCCCCAGTGGTGCTAAGCTCCTTGCAGAGCATCCTGATCCCCCAGAGTTTGGTGGGCCAGGAAGAAGAGACAGACAGGACAGGGTGGGCCCTGCAACAAATCTACGGAGTGAAAGATGCCCAGTAATGGGAGGGGGAACAGAGTCAGGGGTCAGTGATCATCAGCACTGATGCATCCTCTAGTTTACTCCAGTCCCTGAGGGCAGGATGGGCTGGAGCCACTGGGTACCTGAGTGAGCAAGGGTGAGGAAGGAGGAGCTGGTTCCGGAGGAAACCCACCAGGGCACTTTCCGCTGTGCTCGCTAACATCAGGTCTCGCTGGGAGAGTGACCAAAGCTGAATACTTTAATATTTCCATTATCATGCTGCCCAGACAGATTAAAGCCCTGACCAGGTATTTACTGGTTACATAAAAATGATCAGAAGAATTATGGAAGAGGATTTCCAGAACCATTTAAAAGAGGTAGTAAGAAGCAAAAATAAAGTTGCTTTATGATTTCATCTCATGAATCTTGCTCAATTACAGCCAAAAATTACTTAGTAATAATTTGATAATGCTTGTATTATTAAATGCTATGCAATATGACACATACAAATATTCATATTTGATTTTATGTGAAATTATTCTATAAATAGAAATGAATAAGCTGACAGCAACACCTCTTTACCCAAGGTTATGAGATGCACAGGGAGCCTCCTGCTCCTGATGTCTCTGCTGTCTGGGTTCAGCACTAAATCCTTCACTAGTCCTGTTGCAGACACTGGACTGTGTAAAAATGGGAGTAAGAGTGAATTGAACGCTAGCCATTTAGGCTTGCACAGGATTTTCTGCTAATGAAAGTTAGAGAAAAACACATATAAATTATGTGCCTGGTTCTAGCTACAATGGCTTTATAAAGACATTTGCTACATGTCTTTGCTTTTTATTAGCTGATGAGCAAACTAAAGAACAGACCAAGATGGCTTTAGTTTTTTGTTTTTTTTTTTTTAAAGATTTTATTTATTTATTTGAGACAGAAAGAACACATGAGAGGGGGGAGGGTCAGAGGGAGAAGCAGGCTCCCTGCCGAGCAGGGAGCCTGATGCAGGACTCGATCCAGGGACTCCAGGATCATGACCTGAGCCGAAAGCAGTCGCTTAACCAACTGAGCCACCCAGGCGCCCCCAAGATGGCTTTAGTTTAAGAAGAGTGGTAGATTCATGGCACTGCTTATAATTCAGGATAAAATGCTAATGCAGCATAATTTAAATAATGTATCCAACTGCAAACACATAGAATGAAAAAAAAATTGTATTTGTCAAAAACTGTACATATAGGGTCTTTAATCAAATCAGAAGAAATACAGCTGCAGGAAATTGAGGCTTCACACAGACCATGGGGAACAGCACATCCATACTGATTTTGTTGTGACAATCAATGGCAAATCATTCAAATGTGATAGCTTGTCAAACTATTCACTCCTTCATTTTTTGCCCGACATTGTCAAGTAAGCCGTGCTATGTTTGCTCGCGCCTGGGACACAACTCTGCATCACGTACAGAAATGCTGGATGGATAAAATACTACTTCCCTACAGATACCTTTCGAGGTGTCATTTATGAGCTCCCTTGATAACCCCTTTCCATACTTGAAAATGTTTTTCCTTATCCTTAACTCGAATCTCATGCTTTCCTGTTCTGCAGTTCCGTGAGGGACAGCAAACCATTGGTGAGCTTGTGTTGTATAATAGATTGTATGAGAGTTGAAGTGACTTCTAAGCTTTCTTCTCTGCTACACTCAAATCTAAATACCTCCATTTCCCTCAACTTTGTTCCTCTTCTCAACTCTTTCCTATTTTATCCCTTTAATAAAATCACAGAAATGAGTTCTAGCCAGGTAGCCTAAGGCTTAACATTGTTTGCCACCGGCCATAAAGAACTAACCATGGGAACAAGCAGATGTCTTTAGGAGAGAGGAGAAAAGCTGCCTATCTTCCTGACGTAACAGAATCGAGTCTAGGCCTCCCACTGTTTTATTCTGAATTGAGTGCATCACCTCTAAGGATCCACACACATGGCCGTCTATGCTGACAGACAGCCAGAGCAATGGATATTTTCCTTTCATCTCGAACTCTAGAAACAGATTCTTCCCCTATTGATTTGACAGTGGCTACACATCGTCTTTTCTAACGTGAACTCATTTTGTGGGTCAACTTCCGAGATACTCTCCTATCAACGTCTTGGAAATTAAATGACATTGAAGGGGCTGGTCAGTGGCCATGTTGAGGAGCCCCATGGGGATTGTGTGTCTTGTGAGGAAGACTTGCTCTGCTTGGTATCATGTAACTTGCAGGGAACCGCAAGTTTTGAGTGTTAGAATTCTACAAAGATACTGTTCAGATGCACAATGAGGAGAATAAAGGAAGTGTCATTTTCCCTTTCTTTTTAACCTAGTTTTGCCTTCTAGGATTTTGACTGCAGTCGAAGTGGAATTTAGCAGAGCTTTCCAACTTGCATGGGTATCGGGCACCCAGAGTGTGGTGATATGGACATCATTCAGGGAAAAGAGGCTGTTGAAAAAGACGACTTACATCTTTTGTAATTAGGACTATGTATAGTTTATTTTCCTTGTACGTATGCAAAACAACAAAACAGCATCATCCATGTAACACCTATAAGTTGGACCAATGTGGCTGTCTCCAGATGTCCTTCTTCATGTGACTGGCGTCTGTCTTCATCAGCATCACTGAAGGATGAAGGCTGCTTCAGCATCACTGAAGGAGGGCACTCGCTATCATGATCCCACTGGGCATTTCCATGGCGTGCGTCACCGTGCCCTTGCTCATTTCATCTGGCCTATGCAAACCTCTCTGTTCTCAGGTTCAGGGTCCTCATTTTCAGTCCCTGCCACACATTCTGTAAATAGTTTAGAAAACTCCAGGCAATTCATTTCTATGGAAACGCTGTCCTTCTACCTGATATGCAAATGCTGTCTGTGTCTGTGGAGCCTTTCAGCTTCTGTCTTCTCAACCTCATAAATGGACTCTTCTGGTGATTCCTGTGGGGTTCAGCATTTGGAAAAGCCTCTCTTTGGACTAAGACACAGAACCGTAACACATACTCATGGTTAAGCAGTGGAGAACTCAGAACTGTTAGAGTAAAACCACCGTATGTCCAGTGTCATTGATGCTGGTACAGCAGATAAGATTTGAGGCTATTTGCACACAAGAAGTGCTGTCACTACACTTGAGGCCCCACCCTTTATTAATGGCCAAGGTGAAAGTGGCAGAAGTGTGTAACTTACTGAATGTTGCTGTCTTTGTACTTATATTTGAAAGAACACGTTAACCTCCATTCTTACAATTATGCCAAAACTCTAAATCTGATTGTTAGCATTTCAGTCACCTAAAGCAGACCTAGCCACACAACCATCCCATTCATTATGAATCAGAGCTAATCTTTACTGGGTATTAGATATGTCCTAGGCACTTCTGTGAATGTCATTCATTTTCTCATTTAATCTTCAAAAATATTTTCATCTGATACCTTTATCATCTCTTTTGTCTCATAGGGTTGTTTTGGAAATTAACAGGTTATCTTTGCAAAATAGAACAACATTTGGGCTAACTTCAATACTCAATAAATGTTTAGATTTTGTTATAATATTGTTACTATTGTTACTAAAATGATTTTTAAAATAAGATATATACATAAAAATCAGAAACTGACTGTAAGGTACTCTTAAAAGGTAGAGCTATTAAAGCTCTCAGCAAATTAGGAATAGATAGGAAATATTCTCAATTTGATAGAAAATATCTACAAGAACACCTATATCCTCTTAGAACTAATAAGTGATTATAACAAAGTTGCAAGGCACAAAGTTAATACACAGAAGTCAATTGTTTTCTTATATACCAACAATGAACAAGGGGAATTAAACATAATGCCATTTATATTACCACCCCCCCCAAATTGAGATATTTAGGTACAAATCTAACACAATATATATAAGATTTATATGAGGAAACTATAAAATTCTGATGAAGGAAACAAAAGAAGAACTAAATAAATGGAAAGGTATGCTATGTTCATGGATAGGAAGACTCAACATTGTCAAGATGTCAGTCCTCCCCCAATTTTATCTACAAATTCTTTAAGAATCAAAATCACAGCAAGTTATCTTGTAGATATTGGTACACTGATTCTAAATTTTATATAGAGAAGCAAAAGACCTAGAATAGTCAACATGATATGAAAAAGGAACAAAGTTGGAGGACTGATACTACTTGACTTCAAAGCTTATTATAAAACTACAGTAAACAAGACAGTGTGGTATTGGCAAAAGAAAAATAACCAAATAGATCAATGGAACAGAATTGAGAGCCCAGAAATGGACTCACATAAATATTGTCAGTTCATCTTTGACCAAGGAGCAAAGGTAATCTTTCCAATAATTGGTGCTGGAACACATGCACATGCAAAAATAAAATAAAATAAATCTAAACACAGACTGACATCCTTCACAAAAATGTACTCAAATGGATCATAGACATAACTGTAAAAACAAAAGCATAAAACTCTTAGGAAATAGCACAGGAGAAAACCTAGATGACCTCTGGTATAATGAAGACTTTTTAGATACAAAGGCAAACACGCAGTCCTTGAAAGAAATAACTGATGAGCTGGACTTCATTAAAATTTAAAAACTGCTCTATGAAAAAAGAAATTGTCAAGAGAATGAGAAGACAAGCCACAAATGGAGAAAACATTTGCAAAAGACACATCTGATGAAGGAGTATTTTCCAAAATATAAAAGAACTTTTAAAACTCAACAATAAGAAAACAAACAACCCCTGGCCAAAGACCTTAAAAGACACCTCACCAAAGAAAATACACATCTGGCAAATAAGCATCTGAAAAGGTGCCTCACATTATATGTCATCAGAGAAATGCAAATTAAAATGACAATGGTATATCATTACACACATATTAGAATGGCCAAAATCCAGAACACTAACAACATCAAATGCTGGTGAGGATGTGGAGCATCAGGAACTCTCATTGCTGGTAGGAATGCAAAATGGTGCAGCCACTTTGGAGGGCAGTTTGTCAATTTTCTACAAAATTGAACATACCCTTAATATACAATCCAGCAATCACATCCTTTGGAATTTACCCAAAAGAGTTGAAAATTTATGGCTAAAGAAAACCTGCATGTGCATTTTTGTGGCAGCTTTATTCATAATTGCCAACATTTGGAAACAATCAAGATATCTTTGAGTGGGTGAATGGTTGATAAACTGCGGTCTATGCAGACAATGGAATATTACTCAGCACTAAAACAAAAGGAACTATCAAGCCATGAAAAGACACAGAGGAACTTCAAATGAATATTGCTAAGTGAAAGCAGCCAATTTGACAAGGCTGCATGCTGAATGATTTCTAACTATATGACATTCTGGAAAAGGCAAAACCATGGAGACAGTAAAAAATCAGTGGTTACCAGGGGCTGTGGGGAAGGAAGTGATGAATAGGTGGAACACTAAGGATTTTGACAACCAAAAATATTGTATATGATACCATAATGATGGATACATAGCATTACACATTTTCCCAATGCCATAGAATTTACAACATCAAGAATGACCTATGGACATGAGGTTTGAATCCATGCAGGTTCATCACTTGTAACAAATGCACCATCTGGCAGGGATGTTGATAGTGGGGGAGGCTGTGTGTGGGGAGGAGGGGATGGAAGATATGGGAAATCTCTGTACCTTCCCCTGAATTTGTTGTGAACCTGAAACTTCTCTAAAAAAATAGTCTTAAAAAATAACCTTACAGCTAACATATACTTAATGGTGAGAGACTGGATATTTTCCGCCTAAGACCGAGAACAGAGCAAGGTTACTCTCTCTAGCTTCTCTTGTTCAGCATTGTACAAGAAGAAGTAGCTAGTACAATGAGACAAGAAAGTCAAGTGAAAGATATAGATTGTGAAGGAAAAAAATAAAACTTTCTTTGTAGGCGACATGATACTGTGTATGTAGAAAATCCCAAAGAAATGTTGACAACAGCAAAATCCTGGAAATAGTAAGAAATTAAAGTGAGGGAGCAGGAAAGGATACCAAGTTAACATACAACAGTCAATTGATTTAAAGCCAATTGAAATTAAAACACAATACCATTTACAGTAGCACAATAAATAATTAGGTATGTGTTTAATCAAATAGGCTCAGTAATATATATGCAAAAAGCTAGAAAACTCTGATGAAAGAAGTCAAGAAGATGTAAATAAATGGAGAGATATTTTGTGTTCATGTCTTAGAAGAATCATTATTATTAAGATAACATTTCTTTCCAACTTGCTCTTCAGACTCAAAGCAATCCTGATAAAAATCCCCATACGCCATGTTGTGGATATCAACAAACTGATTCTCAGGTTTATATGGCAAGAGAAAGATCCAGAATAGCCTCTACAATGCTGAAGAAGAAGAAGAAAATTGGAAGGCTGGAACTGGCCCACTTTAAGATTTAGTATAAAGCTACCATGATCAAGACAACGGGGCATTGGTAAAAGAATTGACATGAAGAATAACAAAAAATAGAACAGAGAAAGAAATGAATCATACAAATATAGCCTAATGATCTTTCACAAAGGAGAAAAGACAAGTCAAAGGAGAAAAGATGGTGTTCTCTACAAATCGCACTAGAACAATTGGACATAGACGAGCAAAAAGTTAACCTAGACACTGATCTTTCACCCTGCAAAAATATTAACCCCGAATGGATCATAGATCTCAATGTCAAATGCAATGCTAAAAAATTTGAAGAAAGCTTAGGAGAAAATCTACATGACCTTGGTTTTGGTGATGAGATATTAAAAAAATACCAAAAACAAAATCCACAAATGAAATATTTATAATTTGTACTTCATTAAAATTAAAAACATCTGCTCTGCAAAAACATTGATGAGAATAAAAAGACAAGCCACTGATGAGAATATATTTTAAAAATACGTATCTTATAAAAGAATGGTATCCAAAATTTCATGAGCCCTTATCTCAATAACAGGAAAGAACCCAGTTTAAAAAATGGGCAAAAGATTTAAACAGACCACTCAACAAAAAAGATGTACATACAGATATATCTGAAAAGATGCTTCACATCATTTGCTATTACAGAATTGCTAATTAAAACAATGATTATATATAATTATGTACCTACTAGAATGGCTATTTTGTCTTTTTAATGTTAGGAAGGATGTGGAGCAACAAGAATTCTCATTCCTTGCTGGTGGGAATGCAAATTGGTAAAACCAATTTGGAAGTCAGTTTGGCAGTTTCTTTCAAAACTAAAACTGACTCTTGGTTTCGACTCAAGTCATGATCTCATGGGTTATGGGTGTGAGCCCCCATGGGGCTCCGTGCTCAGCAGGGAGTCTGCTTGAGGGTTCTCTCCCTCTGCCCCTCCCCCACTTGTGCATGTGCTCTCTCTCACTCTCTCTAAAATAAATAATCTAAAAATAAAACAAAACAAAAAACCTAAAATGTGTTATCATACAATCCAGCAACTATGACCTTAAGTATTTATTACCTTAAATTACTATGACCTTAAGTATTTAATAATTTATTAAATTATTACTTATTATTTGACAGAGAGAGAGATAGCCAGAGCTGGAACACAAACAGGGGGAGTGGGAGAGGGAGAAGCAGGTTTCCCACAGAGCAGGGAGCCCGATGAGGGGCTCGATCCCAGGACCCTGAGATCATGACCTGAGCTGAAGTCAGACGCTTAACGACTGAGCCACCCAGGTGCCCCATATACAATGGGATATTATACTGCAATAAAAATAAATGAATTGACAATCCACAAAAAGGCATTGATAAATCTTAAATGCATCTAAGTGAAAGAAATTGGTTAGAAAATGTTTACTATATGATTATATGTCATTTACTATATGATTATATATACTATGGGATTATAGAACATTTCAAAGAACACACAGCCATAGAGATGGAAAGCATCAGTGTTTACCAGTGGTTTGATGAAGCAAGCAAGATTAGATGAGGCACAGGGAAATTTTTTATGATGGTGAAATTCTCTGTGTGATAGTGTAATTATGATCTAAAACATTAAGCATTTGTCAGAACCTATAGAACACAGAACATTTAGGGGGAAAACTAACCTTAATGTACATGAAAGAATACAAAGTAATTTAGGAATTCTGGGCATCATGACTATGCTCTTCTTGATAAGGTTGCATCCCATGGGGTTACAGGTTAATGATTCTATAGCCACTATGATGGCTATATGGACACTGGAAGCATAGTACGTGTTTATATGTATACTGGAAATGAACAATGAGGTACATGGTTTGTGGATATAGAGAGCCAAATTTATCACCTTTGGAGTGGGAGTTTATGATAAGCAAGGGGGCAATGCGAATGACCCTTGTGGTCATGGATTACAGTTGGAATCATCAGAATTTCATGTTTAACTTAATATAGCTACAGATGATTCCACGTAAAAACATTCATAGTTGTGTGCTTCACAGAGCACACGCAGTTTGCTCTGTGGGCTGAGAGGTCCCCAAAGCAACGAAATAGCATATAGCGAGCACTGTAGCACTAGTACTCATATCTTGGTTTCTAACACTCTTCTCTAGTAAGAGGGACCAGGGATTTCTGGAGAAATGGCCGATTCTGTGGCGGAAAATACACATGATAAGCCCAACATATCTTGCTTTGCTAGAATGTAGGAAAGTGGTAAACATGCAAACAAAACCCACACACAGTGAGTGATGTTGGCCTATCAAAGAGATACAGAAATCTTGACTGAGGTGCTTGCCCTACACACTCCCGGCACCCCTTTGTGATTTTCTATGACTACCCGATCGTAGTAAGATGACTTGCGGAGGACAACCATTAGCTCCACAGCGTCCCACACACATTCTTCATGGGTGCTTTCCCAGAGTGAGAATTCATGAGAAAGTAGTTGATGCTGAAAGGTATCTGGTCCTGTCATCACATGCTGTGGAAGTGTTTTCATATTTCTGACAAAAGAGACACATTCCCTTTATTTCAGCCCCAATGCCGATGGTCGTCCATCTGTATCATCTTGTTTTTTCGCATGTGATTCTTAGAGACAATGGTTTTGATGCCCAATCTCTCCTCACTTTTACCCTCCCTGTACAAGGGAAAGACATCAGACATTTATTGTCTTCCTGCTTGCCTACTGTGACTTTTACTTCATAAGCATCTTAAAGTTAGTTGAGATTTGCACATGAAGAAAGTAAAATATGGATTAAAATTAAAGTCCATTTTAGTGTACACACAGGGATTTTGTCATAATTCTGAGTAAGTAGGAAAATAAAATTATGCACATAAATATTCAGGAAGTGTTAATCTAAATAAATGATTTTTATATTACTCCCAATATACTCTAACCATATTCAATAATATAGTGATGAAGATAGATATTGTGTCTTAGCATAACTCGACTACTTTATTCCATAAATATCTGGAATTTCATGGGTGTTAAATCTAAGCTTCACCCAAGCACTTGGTAGAGTAACTAGTGTTCTATCTCTATTATTAATGATTTGAAGAATAATAAGAATAGCAAATATTGTTGTAACATCAGTGTTCTTAAATTAGGGGATTAAAAGCTGTGGTTTTGTCTGTTGAGCTTTAGAATATTGAATTGAGAAAGATATGTTTGGGTTATCATTGAATACAGCAATTGGATGCTTCACAGTTGAGAAGGCAATCGTAGGGGCTGATGATATCAGTTCTAATTAAAGTGGCTGATAGAGAAGCACCTGGGTGGCTCAGTCGGTTAAGCTTCTGTCCTGGGATCGAGCCCCATATCAGGCTTCTCCCTCTCCCTCTGCCTGCAGCTTCCCCTGCTTGTGCGTGCTCTCTTGCTCTCTCTCTGTGAAATAAATAAATAAAATCTTTAAAAAATAATAAATAAAAAAATTAAGTGGCTGAGAGCGAGGAAGGTGGCTGGCTGGCTAAAGGGCCAGCTGCGCACAGGTGGATTTAAACCAGTTCTTGGAGGATTGCTATTGGAGATCATCACAGCCTACCAGGAGCCCGAAGTAGCTGATTGATGCCTTACTTAGAGAACATGCACAATAATTGTAATGAATAGATATTTTGTATTATATATACCTATTTATTTTTTTAAGTCAACTCTCTGCCCAGTGTGGGGCTTGAACTCAACCCTAAGATTAAGAGTTGCATGCTCTGCCAACTGAGCCAGCCAGACACCCCTCTACTTAATTTTTAAAAAATGAATTGAGATTGCAAAGTACATGGGCCAGTCCTTGGCACATAGAATTTATCAGAGCAGCATTTACTAAGTGACTGTGTGCACAAATGATGGACTCTACCTAACAATGTCTCCACTGGGTATTGCTCAGTGACAGTGACATGGGGTAAAAGACATAATGGTTTAGGGATGCCTGGGTGGCTCAGTCATTAAGCATTTGCCTTCGGCTCAGGTCATGATCCCGGGGTCCTGGGATCGAGCCCCACATCGGGCTCCCTCCTCAGCGGGAAACCTGCTTCTCCCTCTCCCACTCCCCCTGCTTGTGTTCCCTCTCTCGCTGTGTCTCTCTCTGTCAAGTAAATAAATAAAATCTTAAAAAAAAAAAAAGACATAATGGTTTGCCACAAAGTCTAACTCATGAATAGACATGTTTAGGTGTTAAGAATTAGTAAGTCATTTTGATGTACCCTGTTTTGAAATAGCTAGAGGACCAAAATGAAAATCTTCATAGTAAACCTAAAATATCTACCAGTTAACAATATAAGTGATGACATTTTTTAGGAGAAGAGTAAACACATCAAAAAGGATAACACTTTTACAAAGATTGGAAATAATTGCAATCAGTGTTTAAGAAAATTCTATAAAAGTGTTAATGTTGAAATTGTTCTAAGAATATTCAAAAAATTCTTTTCAAAATATACCACACAGTTTATTCTAATACCATATTTATTTATTTTATTGTGTGTTTGGTATTTGAGTGTACCTTTAAGTTTATTGGTAATGTTTGAGCTTGAGTTCATACATGCATAAACATATATGATAAGTGCTTTACAACCTAAATTTCTTTCAGGTATCCACTAGTATTTATTTAAAAAGTGAAGATTTGTGCTTCTTAAAAAAAAAAATTCCCAAATCACAGGTGGTTTTGGTGATGGCCAGGTGCAGTCTTAGGTGCTATGATAGGTCTAGATTATAGCAAGAGCTACAGGTAATAAGAGGGCTGTGTGAGAAGCCCCAAAGGCCGAAAGAAAAATACTTGAATATCCTTGATCCTAGCTGCTCTGAATGGATCGTAAAAATTATGTGAAACAGTAGCTCTAAGCAGGGGGCTTGTGAGGAGGACTGACGGCCGTGTCTTAGTGTGCTATCCTCCAGGGGTCTCCAGGTATGCGCAGCTCAACAGAAAACCCCAGGGGCTGAGAGTGGGAGGTAGAGAGATGGCAGTGGGATAATTCAACTCACATCATCCAATAAGTAGGAGTGGATATAGGGCAACAGAGTCTCAAATGCCCACAGAATACATATGAATGTTTTCATATCAATAAAATTTCAACAAAGATAGAAGACAAATGGAAACTAACATAAGAGAAATTCTTAGAGAAAGTGAATAACAACAACAAAACAACAACAACAACAACAAAACAAAACACAGTCTTCATATAACCTAGACAATATCAACTCTGGCACTCATTAAATATTGAAAATGTAATGTAAATGTTATTTATCTGCTCTCATATGTCAATGAAGGGCTTTAAAATCATTTTCCTGCTTTATATGTCTTTGAGATAAACATCAAGGATAGATAAATGATAGATAATAGATAGATAGATAGATAGATGGATAGATAGATGATAGGTAGATGATGGGTAGATAAATAGATGAGAGATTACAGATAAACAATAGATTGGTTATAAATATATAGAGAGATGATAGATATATAAATAGATCTATAGGTAGATTTGATGGATATAGATGATGGATTGATAGATATAGCAAGTAGACAAAAAAGATATTTTAAAAGGTGATTTGCAGAATTAAACTCTGAATATTAAGATACATGATTATTTTCATTACATATTGTTGCAAATGACTTTTCCTTAATTACCCAAGTAATGGAAGAAAGTGTGGGTGTTTTGTCCTTATTTTCATTTTAGTAAAGGACTAGAATTCACTAACGAATAATAGGATTTTTTTTTCTTGCACCTTATTTGATATTTTGTTCACTGGATATAAAGTTTTTCAATAAATAAATAAAATAAAACTTCAGAAAAAAATGTCCTGGTACCCTTTATATGTTTGTGTAGTTGAGGGAGTGAAAGGGGAGAATTGTATTTTAAGTATATAGACAGAATATTCTCTACAGTATCTTTGTAGAAGAACTGGTAATTGATATTGGAGAAGGAAAACTCATCTCCAAGATAGAGCTATTATGCACTCACTTAATTAGAAGGAGTTTTCATGTATTTTTTGAATACTGTAAAGTAACAGCTAACCTCAGGAAAAAATAAAAAAGAATGAGGAACAATAGTAATAATTTCTTTAAAAACTCTACTAAACCCCACTTGGAAAAATATATATTTTGGAATTTTCAAACCAAGTTTGAATTTTCAAGCCAAGCAGTTGGCTTTGACCATTTACCCAAGAGTGCAGGTTGAACACAGATTTGATGAGGGTGGAAAGGGTGATCAGGAAGTTAGCAAGTGTTGCTCACCAATTTCACGAAGAAAGTTAAGTTTTATTGTTTCAGGAAGCACGAACTTCATTATATAAGTCCGCTGGTAGCTAAGCCTCTCAATGGAGAGAACCACAGCTGCCGTACTAGGACCTTCCTGGCAAAAATCTACATGTCATCAGGCACTCATCTGCTTAGTTAGTTTATTCATCAAATTGAAAACATAAAATATATATTCAGTGAAATACAAGACACAGCATTGCTGTTATCCTCAATTTAAACTTGAGATTCCAGTAAATACTCGTAATCACTTTGAATCTCATGTTCATCCTTGGGAAACATAAGCAAATAAGACACATCACGTTCAACACTTGTAAGAACTCAATGCATAAATATTTTCCTTTTTACAGATCTTGTATCAAAGATGAACATTAATTTTGTGGCCCTTTAATGAAACCCTGTGAAGGCAGGTGTTTGGGGTTTTTTTCACATTTACTAGTTCACCTGCAACTTAAGGCAGTGAGGCAATGTGTATATTTTTATCATATTTCATAGTGGCATAAACATGGCTTTCTCTCATCACTAGTTTCCTTTTTGTCCTTTTCTGTTTCTCAAAGGAGAGTTTCAGCTCTTAATTAAATTTTCTTGCATCACAACAGAGTTGCTCTGCACACGTAGGTTATTTCAGAAACACTGTGCAATGAATGGCCTCCCATTCATTCTCTTAGTGAAGGAAGTTCTTTTGAAGGAAGCATATTTAACTACTTTACAAACTTATTCATAATTTCTTAAATTATTTGCTTTCCTTCTTCATGGATTGTCACTTTTTTTGGATAGCCAACCTCCTGGAAGAAGGTAAGAGCATCTCCCTTCCAGGAAGAGGACAGATTTGTTTTCTGACTAGGATAATATGGATAATGTCTGCAACAGGTAGGCAGACATGTTAGCAACCTCTTCTCAAAATGTTAGAGTTTCCTAAACACGGGCTTCTTCCTTTGTGATATAACCCACTGTAAACACAGCATTGCCTGAGCCTACCTTGCCATCACCCCCTTGGCACTTGGGAATCAAGAGGAATCTGTGCAAACATGAAGCGTTGTTGACTGTCATGCCGTGAGTGATATAAAGGCCTTGTCTCTGAACCAGAAGTCTGTGTCTTCTGCCAGCCTCCATGAAAGAGCTACAGTTCCAACTAGTAGCAAGGAGGAAGAAGCTCAGACCTACCACGTTTCTTGATAACCAATGAGATAAATATACACTCTCAATTCCCAAATTCAAAATATAGAATCATCCTCTGCCATGTTAATAGTGTAATCAATCTGTCACCAAGTTAGGCTTTTTCTGCTAGAACTATCTTAGAAGAGGATCACGTGATTCTCTTCAGTTCCAGAAGCAGGGGAAGGAAGAGAATGTCAGAATTATTGAAAGTGTCAGTGGATAATTTTAGTAGATTAGTTTGAGTCATTTGTTTCAAGAACGTAACAAGCAATAAAACATAATTGATATCCATAATAACGTCAATGTATTGATTGATTTGACCAATCTCTTAAGAAACCTTAAGTACCTCATATGTTGCGGAACAGATAAATTTGAATATTTACTATATTGGCATAAAGGAAGTTTCATTAAATTGAAACTGTAAAAACCTATAAAATTAAAGAGGAGAAAGAGCAGATAACTTATAATCAGCAAAGTCACTGGAAATTGGTGGTGTTTTATCTGTCTACATGGTTTGTTGTGAGAAATTGATACGTAGGTATTATCTAAGTACATACTTCGGTACTTTATTGTTGAAGATAATAAAACTTATACTCAGTGGGATGAGTTTTCCAAAGCACACCCCTAATGAAGGGCAGAGCCATGACTTGGAAGGACCTCGGGGTTTATGTGTTGCTTCAAACCCCAATTAAGCTTTCCTTGTTTTATCTCATTTTATGGACGAGGACAGTACGTGCAACAGTGAAGCCCTCGTGTTTGTTAATCAGCAACAGCAACAACACCAACAAACACCCTAGTGTTCTGGAGCCAAAAAGCAGCAAACTGACAGTGCTCTTGCTTAATTTACATGAATATGATCCAAATGAACTATTGAAGCTCAAGATGGGTACTTAATCCTTGCAACGTTTGGTTAACCACAGTGTGCTCATTTGATATCGTATCAAGACTATACTTCTCAAACATAGAGACCTAACCCTCCCGCTGGGTCTCTGACGTGGGGAACACCCAGTGCACCCTCTGTGGAACTTGGAAAGTGGTATTCATCTTGACCTGTAACCTTGATGTCATTCGTTACTTGATATTGCTCATTCAAGGTTTTGTATGCTTTCTAAAACTCCATTGCAAAGAAGGAAAAAACAACAACAAAATGCAATGCCTGGTAAGAAAATATTTCCTTTTTTGCAGTAGGCTTTGCAAGAATTTCATTAAGATGGTCTCATCTCTGATCTTCCTTTAAAGAAAAAGTTCATATTAGGTTTTAGTGTGATCTTCTTCCCTAATACATTGGAACATTGTTTATGAAATCTGGCTTTAAATCTCGAAAAGTGTGGGTTTATTTTTTTTCTGATTCCATCCCTTTCTTTCCTAGTCTTTCTATATAGAAATCCAATGTATAAAAACTCCCATTTTTCAGTATAAGCTTGATATTTAGGGTGTAGGACACATAATAAAAGGACAATACATTAATCTTAGGTGTCTTGTAGGAGGCTAAGAGATTTGTATGTGTGTACAAATTGGCAAACCAAAGCATAATAATATCTATACTTTATCTGTATCTGAAGATTTATGATTTATGGGGAAGTCAAAGAAATAAAATCAACACTAGATTTTGTTGTCATGCAAAGGAGAGAAAGAAAATCATTTTAAAGGAAAGGAATATCACTGCTGATGCCCTTTGAATTTTTTCAAAAGTCTCTCCCTAACCACATCTCCAGAGGAGCAGCCTCGGTTTACTTGTTTCTTTACATCAAGATTTTTTGGTATCAGATTTTGTTTATAATTATCTGATTATAAAGCCACCCTCTTTATTAAGCTGTGTGTTCCTTAAGAATAAGGAATTTTTCTTGATTGATTTTTATTTCTCCAAGACCCTAGCTCATGACTGGAATATTTGTTTTCAGAGAATGTTTGATGACTTAATGAATAAAATTCAGATGCTTAAATTAGTTCTGTTCGACATATTCACATAGGCTGTAGAAAAGAGTACAGAAATGTTGCATTTTTTTTTTTAATCTTCATCTCCCAAGGGAGAGGCTTACAAGGGAGATGAGTCGAGAGGCCAACTCTGGTTTCAAAATCAGATTTTTGTGTCTCTTTCAGGAATTTTTAACAAATTGTTTGTAAGCCCCAAATTAAAACCGTATTACTCCTTTGTTTTTAGACAATATAATCAAATACAAGAAATAGCCCCAATCAATTTTGGTTCCTTCTGTGACCCGGAACTCTGCAGTCTCTTATTAAACACTTCTCATGTCAATGATGGCTTTCCCATAGCTTTTCGGGGTGCAGCTGAGAGAAGGCTCAAAAACAACCGTGTCTTTCACGATTCAAAAGGAGAGTCATGTTACCAAAAAAACAAAACAAAACAAACAAAACAGACAACATAAAGGAAAGCCACGCAAAGGTGGAAAAATCACAGTCCCTTAGGAGAAATGCAAACACACAGCACAACGTCAAACCTGTATGAGGGCAACGAGCTTGGACAGAATCGCTCCTTTTCTGCAGGGCAGTGGTGCCATCTGTGCGGAATGCACAGCTGTGTAGATGACGGCGTGTTGGAGCTGAAAAGGCGAAGCCCACCCGCGCCAGGTTCCGCCTGGGCTGACAGTGTGAGGCCTCCACAGCAGGGCGCTCTGCCCTGGCTGGGGCTCTGGGTCAGCCGAGGCCAAATTCTGAGCCCCGCCAGACTCTGCATTCGCCGGAGGATTTGTGGGAGACAGACCCCTGCGAGCTTTCAGATGATCAGACCCTCTACTTTGCACTGGTAACTTAGCCCTTTGCTCTGGAGGATGTCCAGAGCTGCGGGAGCACCAGATTGGGGTAGATGCAAACCGATGAATCAGGAAATGCTATATAAATAACAGAATAAAAAATAGAACTGCAATCGGTAAATTTCTTCATTTACCTATGTTAGGGTTTAAAACATTATTTCTTAAATAATTTCCAAAATCAGGCCTAAATGCTGAAAAACCTGTGTATAATGGAACAACAAATACTTTAATGTAAAATGAGACCATGTAGCTACTCAAAGTGTAATTTGAATTCTAAAAGCATTACAGAAGTAATAGAAACTAGGATAAAATGGTCTATGAACAAGCAGTAAATGTATTTTATATATTCATTCATTCATTCGTCAAACGTTTTCCAAAATTCTATGTTCCTTTGTGTGCTAGTGTCTTAGAGGGAAAAAAACACCCCTTTTAAAGAACTGAGCTTGAAAAATAATAAAAATAATAGAAAGCATGGAAAATTAATGATTAGCTTATTACAAAGCAGAATATCAATGAGAGATGTAAAGTTAAAAAAAAAAAAGATAGAGGTCGAAAGACCCCAAATGATGCAGTTAAAAGCCACAATTATGTGCAGACAGCTTTCTGTATTGGACGTGGGGACATTCCTTCTCAACACAATTTCCTTGCATTTCTTCAGGAGACAGGATCTCCACAAGACTGGGACAGGATCTCTACAGGACTGGGACAGGTCTCCAGTTATTTGGGGAGTGGACCACCCTTTCCGTCAGAGATGTTAGCCAGCCCTGTGTGTGTCACTATGAGTGACCGGAAAATGATTTCTGGAATTAGCAGCAATGTGAACCTAGAACAAATATAGGAAAATACTAGTGCAACCTCTAACTCAACCACGATCTTTAGGTCACTCCTCAAACTTATGATTGTACAGCAGTCATAATGTACCACCTCTTTAGTTACGTGCCCAAGACATGGCACGTCTTCTTCATCTGTAAAATGGAATCAACACCAAACAGAGAGGCTTGAAGTGATGCTTATGTTAGAAAATGGGATTGGCCTGGCTCAGAAGTTGGCAGTATTGGACGTGGAATATTAGTCCTTCCTCCATGGTGATGGAGTCCTTGGGAGGAGAGGTTTGCAGAGCTCTTGCAAATGCTCTCTGAGGTGCTCATGGAGAAAGTCTCCATTCTTGAATGCCCTCTCTGGGACGAGGACATTAGCGTCCATCCTTCTGACGCTCGTGTTAATGGGCCGTGAGTTGCAGGTGGAAGGTTGTGTTCACAGGGTTATATCCCGAGGTCCTTTCAGAGAAGTGATTTGTAACCAGAACCGTCATCTGGAAAGGAAAGGAAGCTGGCTTTCTCCTGTGTCACGTCTGTCCTCTCATTTGTTGTGAGCGGCCCAAATCGCTGAAGTCACGTGGCTGCTCCTCATTCCAGACAAGGGTGGCTGACATCCACTGAGCAGCCCAGGGTTAAGAAGGAACATGGTAACAAATAACTGCAAATTGTAAAAGCCTATCATCTATGTTTTACTTGTACTTTACTTAGGCATAAAGAAGTGCTCAAACTCACATCTTAAAAACACTCAAATCTTGGGGCGCCTGGGTGGCTCAGTTAGTTAAGCCACTGCCTTTGGCTCAGGTCATGATCCTGGAGTCCAGGGATCGAGTCCCGCATCGGGCTCCCTGCTCGGCGGGGAGTCTGCTTCTCCCTCTGACCCTAAGCCCTCTTGTGCTCTCTCTCTGACTCTCTCTCTCAAATAAATAAATAGAATAAAATCTTTAAAAAAAAAAATCTTTAAAAACAAAAAACACTCGAATCTTCACTGGCTCCTTAGCGTTTTGGAAGTGATCTAGAACCCTCAGTCTGTTTCTCAGAGTCCAGAAAGAAGACCTATAAATGGCCAACAGACACTTGAAAAGATGCTCAATATCACTAATTATCATTGAAATGCAGTTTTGGAAGTGACTGATCCTGGGCAGCATTCCATAGTAGCAACCGCCGAGAGTTCTGTCCCTGGTATGAAAAGGAAACCATGAAAACAGGAGGGGTGGAGAGGTCTGGAGTCATCCCCCGCCCACATCCCGTGCTGGGGCAGGAGTCGGAAGGGGGTCTCTATCTTTCACATTTGGCATTTTCAGGGGATTGACAACTGTGTTTTGTTTTTCTGAAAACAGGAATCAGAGAGGGAAAAAAAAAATTCCCACAATATCTGACCCAGTCTGTGTTAGCCCGAGGCAGTTGTTCTGATTTCTTCTCTAACATCAACTCATTGTTCCTTTACTGCAATAAAATATGGATTTGAGCAAAGGCGAGGATGAGGGCAAACTTATTAATATATTGAACAGGTCGTTCTGTATTTACACAGCATATTATTAGGTCTCGATTTGGGGGAGAGGAGGAATCTCGAAGAAAGTGCTTTGCATGAGCATGTACTCCTAAATAGAGTCCTTTTATGGTGACGGTAATAATAACACATCAGAAGCAATGTGAAAGCAAGGGCCAGATGCCTTCTCATTGGTTGGAACATCAGGATCAGGCTAGAGAAGTCAGTCTAAGAATGGAGTATTTGCCCTGTGCTCTCAACTCCTCCTCATCCACCTGCGGGGCTGGCTGTGCACGTTGGCGGCAAATGAGTAAAAGCAAAGAAACAGTAGACGAGCAATTTATACAAGCAAGTTTCTGTGTTTAGAAGCCTTCAGTATGGGCTTGTGAAGGAGTAAGGAGAGCAGTGGTATTACAGTCTTGTAGAGGCAATGATAAACATACCATATGTAACAAGTAGAACCTTATTTTCAAATGGAATGCCCTTGAAGATACATGGAACTTTGCCAAGTGCTAAAACCCTCTTCTGACGTCAAGTAGAGAATGGGCATTGTTACAGGTAGTTTTTACACTTGGCCCCAGGAAGATTATGGCATTTTATTTTTATTTTTTAAATTTTACTCTTGAAATATATAGGGAGGAGGGAGGGGGATGGGTTAGCCTGGTGATGAGTATTAAAGAGGGCACGTACTGAATGGAGCACTGGGTGTTATATGCAAACAATGAACCATGGAACACTACATCAAAAACTAATGATGTAATGTATGCTGATTAACATAACATAATAAAAAAGCATAAAAAAATAAAAATATGTCTGATCAGGCCCTCTGCCCATTTTTAAATAAGATTATTTGGTGGGTTTTGTGTGTGTGTGTGTGTGTGTTGGGTTGCATGAGGTCATTACATATTTTGGATATTAACCCCTTATCAGATATATCATCTGCAAATATCTTCTCTCATTTAGGAGTTTGCCTTTTTGTTTTGTTGATGGTTTCCTTCACAGTGCAAAATATTTTTTTTTTATTTCTATGTAGTCCCAATAGTTTATTTTTGCTTTTGTTTCCATTGTCAGAAGATATAGCTAGAAAAATATTGCTAAGGGATATTAGGTATTGTAAAACTCCCGTTTGTCTTCGAAAAATTAGTCAATTAATTCCAAATAGAATGTAAAATGCATACTTTTCTAGGGTTCAAGAACTTCAAGATCTTTGAATGTCTCATGAAGAGATAAAATATGACTTTACATTAGATTTTGATGAATGAAGATTGTTATGTTTTAGACTCTAGAGTGAGCACTAAGAATTATCAACAAATAAATATATATAATTTTAACGATAATAGGAGAATAAAAAAAACATAATTAATCCAAAAGGAGGGAAAAATGTAGGAGATAAAAAGAATGCAATTAGTAAGTTGGATGATTTAAAGCCAGGTATGTCAATAATTACAATAAATGTAAAATGTGAACTGAATTGCTCTAATTAGATGTCAAATATTGTAAGAGTGGATGTAAAAATAATGACTGTCTGGGCTAAAATGAACATGGTATTTTAGCCTTAGATTCAGTGCCATCAACAATTAGTTTAAAAGTAACACCTGGTTGTAAATAGTCATGTACCAGGCTTATTTTTGATGGGGTTTGGAACACGCTACTCCCAAATTTGGAGCTTTCATATTGGGTATTTAGGAGTTTGATAAATATCATGTGCTGGGTCTTCCCATGAAGCAGATCATAAAATTGTCTTGGAGAGGTGGCCCCCCTGTATCTGAAGCTTATTTAGAAGCCCATGTTCTTTTCTCTACAAGAACATTTTTCAAAGTGTGTTCTTCGGAATATTAGTTCCCCAAGGCATTCCAAAAATGGGATTTCATACCTTCACCTTCTGAGTCTGCCACACATATTAGCATTAAGACTCAATGGTAGACTGCAGTACATCCAACCAACATAATGCAGGGGAATTCCACACCCGGACCTTGTTTTCACATGAAGTGAACAGATTGCCATTGAACGACACTCATATTTTCATAGAGTATGTTGGGAAATGTCTCTTGAGCAATTTATTTGCATCAAAATCGCTTCACTCGGGTTTTAAGAATAATAAGCTCTTTGCAGGCTTGTGATAATTAAATTAAATGAGATAATGCAAATAATAAGTCCCCTTTTTTTCAAACTGAGCCAGTGATATGTTTTTATAAAGATTAACAACAGAATAGATGACTTTTTCTCACTAGTCATAATAACTAACAACTTATTGATATGAAGTCAAGTCAGGCAAATTTCTCCTGTCCCCAAAGAGTTAAGACCATAGTAGGTAAATGCATTAATTGATTATAAGTAATGCATCAAATGATTATAAGTAATGCATTAATTGGTAAATGCATTAAGCACGTTACAGTAGAAAAGAGTAAGTTAGGCTATAGAATAACTATAAGAAAGAAAGACTGCTATAAAAATAAATCTAAAGCTGTTAAGACAAAATTGACTCTGTTTCTGTTACAATTGAAGAGCTCAACCTGAATTTTCTTTGCTATCAGATGAATTTAAAATTGTTTTTTGATCTGATTAATTGATGTGTTTGTTATCCACATTAGGGAACAGTAGTCAAATGGTTTCTGGTTTTGTTGGCCAATCTGATCATGATTTTACATGCTTGAACATTTGCATATTGATAAAAACTGATGCTATGGAAAGCTACTGGTTGGCAACTGATGGAACAAACTGGTTTATTTATTTTAAATTAATACAACTACAGTTGTGAATATAACACTGCTCTCTGTGTCAAATTGTAGCCAAAGCCATGTGTTCTCAAGGGATTTGGCTCTGTTGATTATATCTATTCACTACTGATTTTTAGCCTGAGATCTAATTACCTCATGTTACTTAGGAACTGAGATAGAGTAAAATTCTAAGACCCACTTATCAGGCTTGTGACAATAAAAAGAAAACTAATTCCCCAAATGATACTCAAGGTAATTAGATTTCAGGATTACTCATTTTCATATTCTAAAGTTATTTCTCAAGTTTTTTACCCTTGTCTTTCTGACCACATAATTGCTATTGTTACACCTCTCTTGCAGAGGCAAAAAGCCCTTTCCTAAGCTTGTGCTGAAAAGTGCTATTTTGGTTGAAAAGTAATGAGCAAAGATTTGGTTAACTTAAGTTACCTCCTGATGCTGCCACAGAAAACATGCTGACTTATTTGAACTAGTCAGTTAATCTCCATGGATCTTAATCATCTTTACAGTGAAGAAATTAGGTCAGATGAAGTGAAGTGTTGTTTGTTTGTTTGTTTGTTTGTTTTCTCTCAAACTCTTGACTCCAAAAGGTGCTGAGCTCCTAATGCCTACATGACTTACTGTCTTAGTTTCAACCTGCTCCTCAACTTATTCAGTAAGACACATAAAATGCTTCTTGAACTTCCAGCCCCAAGCCCAGCATGGAAGGAGATTTGAAGTTGTCTTTCCCATCCTCACACTAAGAAAGCTGAACAAAGTGAAACTCAACAACTCCTCTTAGATCCCTCAGGTCATTGAGGTCAGAGGGCAAACCACTGCCCACCACCCACTGGAGAGACAGACAAACTGAAAGCGATCACCACACCTCATGGAAACAGAAGCCCAGAGGCTGGAACCAGACACAGGAAGAATACAGCTGACATAATCCCATACCTTGGGTCTTAATTAATAGAAGTCTCTGAGGAAACCCAAAGACAACTGGGGAGACAAAACAAGGACAGCAAAGGAAGCATTACTGTCTGACAGCAGCAGCTATAGTAAGCTTACTATAAGCAGTAAGCGCAGGGCATCTCCTACCATAAAACATAAAATCTCATGCTAATGGTCTGTTTACTCAGGTCCTTTACCCAGTACATCATGTCTGGCTTTCAATAAAAATTACAAGGCACACTAAAAGAAAACAGTTTAAAGAGACAAGGAAAGCATCGGAAGCAGACTCACATATGACAGATTTGTTGGAATTGTCAGCCTAGAATGTAGAACAACTGTGGTTAATATGACAAGGGCTATAAGGAAAAGAGCAGACAATATGCAGAGACAGATGGATAATAGAAGCACAAACATAGAAACTCTAAGAAGGAATCTAAAGGAAGTGCTGGCAATTAAAAAAATAAATAAATTTTCAAAACTATGATAGAAATGAAGAATGCCTTTGATGGGCTGAGGGAAGAATCAGTCAGCTTGGACTTATATCAGTAGAAACTTCTAAGCTGACATTGGCAAAGAGAAAATAAAAATGGTGGAAAGGAATGTGTAAGACTGGGACAGTTGCAAAATGTAGACATATGTGTAATGGGAACACCAAGAGAAAAAGAAAGAGGAAAGAACACAAGAAATATTTTAAGCAACGATGACTGAGAATTTCCCCAACTTAATGCCAGACATGAAAGTATAAGAAAAGGGACTGGGGAGGCATATCATGATAAGTCTAATCAATGGCAGCTTTGGGAAAAACACCTCCTGAGCCTGCGTTCTCAAAACTTCTATGTAATGATGATGTTACAATAGGTTATATAGATGAAGATGGAGATCTTATAACAATTTTTGATCTTTTTGAATATCTTACTTGGCTTTTCATTATTAACCTGATGTGCAAAGGCACATCCCCTTGAGAAGAAAACTAAGTATCATTATGTATAAAATGTAAGGATGGTTAGTTAATAAGTGTGACTGAGTTGAACAAAAATAGTAAAGGAATGAGAAAGACCATGCTGACACAAATCAAAAGAATGCTGAAGAGCTGTATTAATTTCATTAAAATGTCCCTAACAGTGGAGAAGAAGAAATTTAATTTTATATCACTATAGTACCAATAAAAGTAAACTTTGAGCAGGGAATCTGGTACTGAGCCTGTAAAAATGGTTATTAATATCCTCGTTGTTAGGTGAGTATTTTCTGTCTTGTCATTTAGATAAAAAGAAGGATGCTGGAGGTCCAATTTGAGTTCAATGAAGGCTTTCTTCAACCTAATGCAGTGTAGGCTACTGGATTCAAGGATAGGGAGCTCATATACTATTATTATTACTATTATTGGTCCACAACATTATTAGATAAATATAAAATGCATACCAATATTATTACTCTATCCCCCTACTTATGATGTCCCTGATTTTCCCTTCTATCCCCAGCACAAGCATGTGCTTTGATTTTAAGTCTTAATATGACCTGGACCAAATCTGCCAGGCACAAAATGCCAACTGATCCAATCTGATTGATTTCCTTATCGCTTTTTACATATGTTACCTTATTTCTCTTTCAGTTCATTTCTCTTTATTAGCACAAAACAACTTAGTAATTCTTAACAAAGATCTTAAATTTTTACATACCCTATGATGAAATTCTACTGCTGTGAATTTAACATCAGGGAAAAATTAAGTTGAAACTGAAAAGTTATTTCATCACTCTATGCAATAATGACATTAAGAATTTATTTATTTATTTATTTATTTATTTATTTATTTATTTATTTATTTATTTAAAAATGTATGTCATGTGTTATTCTGTTCCTAGCTGGAAAAGTAGTTTTAAAAAAAAAGAGATATTGTTCTTGTTAACTTTACATTCTAGCAAGAGATTAATTTTATTAGAAATGTCTTATCAATTAAATATTTTAAGTACTCATAAAGTTAAATACTACCCAGTCAGTTAAATGATGATTGAGAGGAAGAATCTTAGATCATGGCAACAGGGTGATAATTTTCTAATCTTGACTCTCCACAGAAAATCAGAAATAAAAGCTAGGTAGCAACCCTTGGACAATATTTCAAACCACCTGGATGACAAGCTTTCTCCATGAGAACCACAAAACACAAGTAGAAACAAACCAGCAATAGCCACAAAACCTGCACAAACCAGCCTATATCTATTAAAGGAATTGAATGAATTATTAATGTCAATCAATTATTAATGAACTAATGTTCTTCTAAAACAGAAAGCACCAGGCCCAGATGTGTTCTCTGGTTTGTTTGAAATTCTATCAAACATTTAAGGACCAAATTATACCAATTCTCTGCAATCTCTTTCAGAGGACAGAAACAGAGGGAATACATCCTAACTCAGTTTATGAGGCCTCATTCTATGAGGCCCTACTAGGAAGCCTAAACAAAGACATGACAAGAATAAAAAAGAAAAAAAATACATAGACCAATACCTCTCATGAACCTAGATTCAAAACTCTTCAACAAAATATTAGCCAATTGAATCCAAAAAAGAATAAGAAGAAATAAACACCATGACTATGTGAGATTTATCCCAATTATAAGCCTGGTTCAACATTTGAACATTACTTAATGTAATTCATCACTTTACGGACTCAAAAAAAAAAAATCTCATGATTATATCAATAGATGCAGAAAATCATTTGAAAAAATTCAGCACTCTTTCATAATAAAAAATCTCAATGTCAGGGAACAGTCTCAACTTGATTAAGGCTATCTACAAAAACAAAAGCAAAAAACTACAACTAACATTATACTTACTGGCAAAAAAGTGAAAGGTTCCCCACTAAGATCAGGAGCAAGGCAATGATGTTCCTTATCGCCATTCCTTTCTAACATCATACTGGAAGCCCTTGATGATGAACAAGACAAGAAAATAGAATAAAAAGCATAAAGATTGGGGAAGAAGACGTAAAACTGTCCCTTTGGCAGATTCCATGATCATCTATGTAGAAAATTTGAAGGAATTGGCCAGAAAGCTTAAGCTGGAATTAATAAGTCCTTATACCAAGGTTGCAGGATACAAGATTAATACAAAAAATAATAATAATAATAAATTGTTTTTATATATATACCCACAATGAACAACTGGAATTTGATTTTTAAAATATCATACCAATTATATTAGTACCCCCTAAAATGAAATACTTAGATATAAATCTAACAAACATGTTCAAGACAAAATATGTATAAGATCTATATGAGCAAAACTCTGATGAACAAATTCAAAGAACTAATCAATGGAGAGATAATCTATGTGTGTGGATAGGAAGACTCAATATTGCCAAGATGTCAGTTCATCCAAATTTGATTCATAGGCTAAATGCAATTTCTGCCAAAATCCCCAGAAATTATTTTGTAGATATTAACAAACTGATTTTAAATTTATATGGAAAGGCAAAAAACCCAGAAGTCACCATGATATGAAAGAAGAAGAAAGTCAACGTTATATTCAAGAGTAAAAATAAAGTTGAAGGATACACTACTCACCTTCAACACCAACTATAAATCTGTAGTAACTGGGGCACCTGAGTGGCTCAGTCGATTTCAGCCCAGTCAGGATCTCAAGGTCATGAGAGCAAGCCCTCTCATGGGGCTGTGCGCTGGGCTTGGAATTCTCTCTCTCCCTCTCCCTCTCCTTCTGCCCCTCCCTGCCACTCATGTGCCCTCTCTCTCTCTCAAAAAAATTAAATAAATAAGTTAAAAATAAAGCTATAGTAATCAAGACCATGTGGAATTAGTGAAACCATAGGCAAATCAATGAATAAAAATAGAAAGCCTGAAAGTAGACCTCCATGCATAGAATAACTGATCTTTGTCAAAGGAACAAAGGCAACACAATGGAGCAAAGACAGTCTTCAATAAATGGTGCTGGAACCACTGGACATCCCCATGCAGAAAATCATCATCACCATCATCATCATCATCATCATCATCATCCAGGCACAGGCCTTATATCCTTCACAAGAATTAACTTAAAATAGATCATGGACCTAAACATAAAAAACAAAATTGTGAAAAATAAAGGTAAAATAGTGAACAAAATCTTTCTTTGAATGGAGAAATTCCTGCATGTAAAGTTGAAGCCATGCACAGAGAAGCAGATATTTCCCCAGAAATGGAGTATGTCTCTCCACTAGGTTGAACAAATTTGGGAGGATTCAAGAACTCTTTTGTGGCTCCTAAGTTCTACTTTAACATAAGTGATTCATCATTTCTAGTTAGGCGTATTATATATGTGTTATGGATTGAATTGTGTCTCCCCAGGAAAGATATATATGAAGTCTTAATCCCCAGTATCTTGGAGAAACCTATGCCTCTATCAACCCTAATTAACAAATACAGTTTTCCATCTCTACCTTCCGTTTTTGTTATTAAGGAAATAGAACTTCACAGACACAGTGAAGACATCACCATCTACCGTTGCATTCCCTTCCATCATACTTCTGTCAAAATGAGTCACTATCTTGACATTGATGTGCATTTCTTGTCCATGCATATTTTATTCTTTTACCATATTCACTGGTACTACAATGACATAGGGAATTTCTCTTTAAAAAAATTGTCAGGAATCATAACAAAATGAACCTAAGCTTGCATATCAGATTTTTAATTGTTGAAATGTGATATCTATTCTAATCATTTTGTTCATGTGTCTGTATCTCAATTTAATTATCTAAGCCCTAGCTGGAAAACTCTGAACATACGGAATTTTTCACAATTTTGACAAATATTCCTCTATATGTTTTCTTGCATGTCTGTGTAATGGTACCTGTGATCATGATATACAAATCTAGAAGTGAAATTTCTAGTCTGAGACCTTATAATTTTGTTGGGTATTACCAAAATTCTTCTCATAATCGTGTATGTTTATATTACCATCAGCAGAGGATTAGACCATTTTTCTTTATGGCTTCAAAAACATTTAGCTTTATCAGTCTTAGTTTAGTCAATCTGATAAACACTATTCTATACATTTGCTGAATTACTTACCCGATGGTGCATATGTTCATGTAATTACTGGTTAGAAATATTGGCCTCTTCTGTGAGTTAGTCCAATATTTGATTTTCAGGGTTTAAAAAATATATTCTTCACATTAGTTCTTCATGTTTTCTTTGTGTTTTAATCTCATATTTTTGCATTTTTCATTTAACTTCATTTTTTTTGCATTTTTTGTTATACATGTATTACATTTTAATGTAGTCAAAACAAGCAATGTTTCCATTTTTAATTGGGGATCTCTCTGTCTCGTATTCAGAAGTCATAAAAATATCATCTTATATTTCTTAAAATAGTTTTTTAAATGTCTCACTTTCTTACCATGAGATTTGATCCTTCTCAATTTTTATAGCATTTCAGATTGATGAAAAGTATGTAAGTACAATAAAAGAAATTATCATTTATATATCACATCAAATATATAGTAGAAATTTTCTTTTGTTTTATACTGTGTATATCTTAATATTTCATATTTTAGATTTATTTTTATTTGAAATATCTCTCATCTATTTTCTTCATCCATTCTTTATAACACTTTTTATTCAGCTTTCTTTGTGTCTTTATTTTAATATTTAAAAAAAATCTAATATTAGTTTAATAAATTCTTTTTCAATGTTCACACATTTAAATTCCCCTTTTATTTATAGACATATCATTTGACTTTATGCATCTGCATCTGAAAATTCTGACGTAGTGGTGGCTTAAGTCTCCTCAGCATTATTCCTGGTGATCCTGGCTCATGGTGACTTTTGTCTGTATTTGTTTTCTAATTGTGTGTGTGTGTGTGTGTGTGTGTGTATGTTTGTGTGAGCGAGAGGGAGGGACAGGGAGAGAGAAAAATTCAAGGAGAGACAGAGAGAGACAGAGACAGAGTATCTTGAATTTCCTATCTATTGAGGGCGGTTTCTTTCAGGGACAATTTGTTTTCTTAGGATAAGAATAAATCTTGTAGTTCATGTTATGCACCATATCAAAGGCATAGCCACATATGACCTTGTAACTTCTTATATAAAAGTTTTTTTTTCCTAGCACATTGTTTTACTTATTATTTATCTTTTCAGATTTCCAAGACTGTCTAAGAATCTCCATTTTCCTTCCCCACCTTACTTACCAAGTTTAGGATCGTGGCCCTTCTGCCCGTAGCAGTTAGCCATGATTCCAGATTGCAGGCATTCTTGCAATGTCCCTCATAACACCAGATTTCCAGTGCCAGCTTCTCGGGGCCATCTCCTCTTTGCTTTTTGTCCTCAGGGACTTTCTTCTAGTCTTTTTGACTTTGTTTCTAAATCCTAATAGAATTTTGGTGGAATTTCATCAAGTTTGGAGAATTTTTCATTACCAAAATTCTGAGAGTAGAAGTAATAAAACTATTTAGCCTCATTTCTAGCTACCAAAGAGTAAAACTCATGCAAAAGGATGTATTTAGTAAAACTATTTTCCTACAAACAATACATTTTAGAAAATGTTATGATATTGCCATTCAAAAAGAGTTAAACTTGAAGGATAAATCAAAATTGGGTAGCTTCCCAGTTTATGATTTACAATCCCATTATAACGAATTCTGGTCACTCTAAGAGAACTTTTTCTAGGGATGTAAACACCCATGGAGTGATTACATAATTACATGCATAAATAGCTCTTCACTCTTAAATGCAATTTAAATATGGCTTCTCTTCTATCATAGTCTTCTAGAGCCTATATATGTTAATTTTTAAGCCTTTAAGAAGTTAGCAGCAAGTGTAATACTCACACTTACTACCTGTGGAGGAAGTTTCTGACTATTATTCTCAAGGGCAGAAATATAGTTTGGCTCTTTTAGATCATTCTAGATAAATATATTTTCTTTAATTATGCTTTATATAATTTACTAGAACAGAGCACCGGGCCTCTGGCAAGAAATGCTCACATGTTCTCCATGTATTTACCTGCATTTGCTGGCATAGGATCATTTCATAGTCTCTTCTAAGCCTTTTGAACACCTGTCAGTGTTGACCACTTAAGTGCTGCTTATGGGCACCCTCTCTCTCCAAGCACACAATGGCTCTCAACCTCCAAATGCCCGTACCAAGCCCACACCTGGGTCAGGAGTTCCATATTTAGTCCAAACCACTGACAACTAGACTTCTTAAACCGGGTACCTGTGGCCTAGAGTTTTGTGGTGTGCTAGAGAATAAGCATGAGCACCGTTCTGAAGACTTTGTGGGGAAAAAAAATGGTGTTTCCAATAAAGGACAGATACTCATGAATTACAGCAGAAACATCAAAGAAATTGGCTCTTCTATTTGCATCTCTAGGTCCTCAAAGAATCAGAGTAATCAGTCTTATACTGTAGAGAGATTTTAAGACAAATTTTTCAGAGGTATTCATCTAAGTTATCAAGTTGATTATATTATTATAGACTAAGAACTCCTGGAAATGTTTGTATAATATAATGTTTATTAAATAAACTTCTCTCATTCTTCTAACCTTAGAAGTTTGGATCCAATTTATAATGTTAAACTCAGTTGCTTGAAAAGCAGCAAATAATTTTTGCTTTTCTAATTTTAATGCATCTGAGGAAGATATTTACAATAAGATGCTGATTCATTCTGATTTAATATAGCATTGCTTCATAAAAAAATAAATGTTTACTTCTGATAAGTAGGATGGTTTTGAAATGTCAACATCAAAACTAAGTTTTGAAAACAGCTTTGACTTATTAAGGTTAGGAACATATTAATCCTCAACTCTTATTACGGAGCACAGTGTTTCTCATTATTAAAAGTTGAAACTCGAGTCACAATTTTCCTATTGTTTGCTTTTTAACTCAGATAAAAAGGCATGTTTGATCTTTTTTTTTTTTTTTTTTCATTTCATTTCCCACTAAAAAAAAAAGCTCTGGAAATTCAATACTTTTATATATAGAAACCTTAGTTCAAAGTTGTCATCCTTTGAAATGTTTCTATTTCAAACCTGCTGAGCCTAAATATATTTTTTAGGCCATGGATTTCATAGAAAAGAAGCTTTATATATTTTTTTTACGAATTTCTTATACTTTGACTTTACTAGCCTTTTAGCCTTTCACTTAACAGGTGCATTTTTATATGCAGGGCATTTCTTAATATATGCAGGATACTTCTAAGCAAGTACACGAATAAGCAGAATACTGAGATACACAGCATGTGCTGCATGAATGATGCAGAGAGATCATTATTGACTGAGATCAATGGACAAACCTCTAGAGAAGGTTTATTCTCAGTCTCTTTCTGGAAAAACAAGCCATGTTAAGATGAAGATGGGCAATGCATGCAAGATAGAAAATATGCATAATAAAATAGATGAGAAGGTAAAAAATGGAAAAATTGTGAGAATATGGGATTTTGCCTTTTCCTACAACCAATACTAGTAGATAAAAGGAATAAGAAATTGGCTTAAAAGATGGAAATTATGGTGGTCTGTAATGCCCCAGGTAAAACCTTACATATTTTCAGTTAAGAAATTGAAAACTATTAAATTATTAAATAACTGTATGAAAAGACCAAACAGTAGCAGTATGAATTGAATGATAGTTTCTTTGGTATGTTTCAAATACTGAATGAAACATGAAGATATATCTCACCTTGGCAAAGAAAAGAAATGTCATGGAGTTTCTAAATTTGTCTTTATTGACTAGATGATTTTGTATTATTTTACTTTAAAAAATGTAGCAAGATATGTCACTATTAAAATATTGGAATTGGGGTGGCTCAGTTGGTTAAGCATCTGCCTTCTGCTCAGGTCATGATCTCAGGATCCTGGGATTGAGCCCCACATGCTCAGTGGGGAGTCTGCTTCTCCCTCTCCCTCTGCCCCTCCCTGTTCTCATTCTCTCTCTCTCTCAAATAAATAAAAATTTTAAAAAATAAAGTGAAATATTGGAGTTTTTCTCTGAATCTTTGAATTGAGAAAAAGTAACTTAAAACTTACTGTATGTTATTTTATCACAAACATCTCTTGTGCTCTTTCTTTAAGGCTTGCCTACCTCCTTCTCCCACCTCTGCCCCATCCCTTACCTCTGACAACCACTGACGTGTTCTCCATTTCTGTAATTTTGTCCTTTCAATAACTTCATATAAATAGACTCATAGACTATGTAAATTCTAGGGACTTTTTTTGCACAGCATGATGCCCTTAGAAATTCATCCATACTGTTGTGTGTATCAGTGAAAACCTGTGCTTCCACAAAAACCTATGCACAAACATTCATAGAAGCTTTATTGATAATAGCCCCAAACTGGAGACAATTCAGATGTCTTTCCATGAGTGAATGGTTGAGCACACTGTGAGTACATTATACCATGGAATACTACTTGGCAATAAAAAGGAATTGCTTATTGATAAATTCTTTTGCTTTTAATTTGTTTTTATCTTTATACTGAAATGGGTTTGTTTTAGGCAGCAGGTAGTTGGGTCTTAGTTTTTGCAAACTCTGTGTTTGAATTGGAAAATGTATACTATTTACATTTAGTGTAATTACTGATATGGTTAGTTATATTTATCTTGTTTTATTCATTATATTCTACCTACCTTTTATATATCCCATTTGTTCTATGGTCCTATATTAAACTCTATTAAATTTCTTATACAAATATTTTTACAATTACATTTTATATATTTTTGGCCTACTAGATATAATGTACTGCTGAGTGTTTTAGTGGTTTCTTAAAGTCAATTGTATACATTTTTGACTCATCACCATCTATCTCCAAGTGATATTATATCACTTTGCTTGTAAGCACAGGACCTTACAAGACTATCCCTTTTCTTCTGATCTTTAGCTATTTTTTCATATGTTTTATTTTGACTATGTTATCTTCACACTATTTTATTTGAGCAATTATCTTTAAAATAAATTTAAATAGGGGCGCCTGGGTGGCTCAGTTGGTTAAGCATCTGCCTTCAGCTCAGGTCATGATCCCAGGGTCCTGGGATCAAGCCCCGCATTGGGCTCCCTGCTCCACGGGAAGCCTGCTTCTCCCTCTCCCACTCCCCCTGCTTGTGTTCCTGCTCTCGCTATCTCTCTCTCTGTCAAATAAATAAATAAAATCTTTAAAAAAATTTTTTTAAATAAATTTAAATAAAAAATGACCTTATATGTTCACTCATGTAGTTTTCATATCCAGAGCTTTTCATTCCTTTATGTATATCCACGTTTCCTCTAATGTAATTTCCCTTCTACATGAAGGAGTTCTTTTAATATTTCCAATAGTATGGGTCTGCTGATGATAAAATCATTCCACTCCATATGTCTGAAAAAGTCTTTATGTCACCCTGGCTTTACAATGATGGCTGCTAAGTAGAGTTCTAGGTTGACAGAGCCTTCCATTCAGTATGTTAAAGATGTTCCTGCAATGTCTTCTGACTGCACCATGCTACTGTTTCAGTGGAGAAATCTGCTGCAATCCTTGTTTTCTGTTGCTCTGTATGGTGTGTCTTTTTTTTCTCTGACTGATTCTAAGAATTTCCCTGTATTATCAATTTTGAGCAATTTGATTAAGATATGCCCTGGTATTTTGGTAATGTTTTTGCTGCTTAATGCTTGCAGAGCTTCTTGAATTTGTAGGCTTATGGTTTTCATCGAATTTGGAAAATTTTTAGCAATAACTTCTTCAAATAATTTTCCCCAGTCCTCCTAAGGGATTCAAATTATGTGTAAATTTGGCCAGGTGATGTTGTTCTACACTTCACTGGTTTTCCAATCTTTTATTTAAAATATTTTTTTAATCTGTGTTTCATATTTTGGATAATTTCTATTGCTATGCCTTCAAGTACACAGGTATTTTCTTCTCTTTTGTTTAAATGTCCATTTATCTCATCCAGTGTATTTTTTTTTCCTTCACTCTGTATTTTTTGTCTGTAGAAATTCAGTGTTCTTAAAATATATTCCCTGTTTCTATTTTACTTTAAAATGTATGTGATAAAGTTATAACTGGTTTAGTGTATTTTTCTGCTATTTATAAAATCTGTGTCATTTCTGGGTCCATTTTGATAGATTCATTTTTCTCCTTATTATGAGTAATATTTTCTTGCTCTTATACATGCCTGGAAATCTTTGAATGGATGGTAGACCTTATAAATTTTTACCTTTTTGGATTCTAGATATTTTTGTATGATGACAATGGTTATATTGACATTTACCTCATCTATTATGTACTTTACAACTGCCATTAGACATTTTTTAAACTAAATATTTATGCATTGACCTTTATTTTTGTTTTCTTATTTTTGAGTCATAATTTATTATATTCTGTTACACCTATAGCATGTTTATTAAATATATGCTAAAATCCTTGTTCCTTATTCTAATACTTTTGTTGCTGATGGGAATTTAATCGTATGTGTTGTTGTTTTGAAATGCCTGTGGTCCGCAACTTAACATTTATTTTGGCCTCTGAGATCTGTTATCCTTCACCAGTTCTGGGAGGTAATGTATGTGAGGGAAACCAGTAAGCTTTTGTGCTTAGAAAGATATGGTACAGAGTTCCAGGCACCAGAAAATTACTCTGGTCAGGGATTCAAGCTCCCTGCATAAGGAGAAGCAATAATAGAATGAGGCACAACTTAGAATTTAATGAATCAGCTAGGGAGATTGGAAGGAAAGTTTTAAGAAAGAAACTCCCTCCAAACAACCTGACTTTTCCTTCTCTCAGCTCATCATTTATGCGGGGCTTCTAAGCTACTCTGATATTACTCTTGAGTCTCTGCACCAGAGGTCCAAAACTCAGGCTTGCACATATCAGCATTGGTTGAAAGGAGGAAGTAGATCTCTCACACTTCTTTTCTTTTTTAAAAAAATATTTATTTATTTATTAGAGAGAGAGAGTGAGAGAGAGCACCAGCGGGGAGGAGACGGAGAACAAGGCTCCCTGGGAGCAGAGAGCCCAACACAGGGCTCAATCCCAGGACCCAGGAATCATGATCTGAGCTGCAGGCGGAGGCTTAACTGACTGAGACACCCAGATGCCCCTCTCACACTTGTTTTCTATGAGTTTTCTCCCACAGTTGTGGCTGGCCAATTCCTTCCCAATGCCAAAGTCACCTTCCAGCCTAGACACATTGATGCAAAATGGGTCCCTTTCACTCAAGGGACTTCCCACTGTTTTCTTGGCATTTTGCTTGGCATTTCCTCTAAGGTTAATTGTGAAGGAAAAAGCCAGCTGTCATGGTAGCTGAACCTCTTAGTGGCTATTCATTAACTTATTAATCAACCCTATCTGTTAACTACACCTACAGTATTGTCCCTAAACTCAGTGGCTTGAAGCAATGGTGATTTATTTTCATGGCTCTCTGTGTTGGCTGACTGTCAGCTTCTAGGGCACGTGTTTCTTCTTATCTCAGCTGGGTTAACTCATGAAATCTGTGTCAGCCAAGTGCTGAATGATATAGGCTGGGTTTGGTGGGGGTAGATTTGCTCCAGGATACTCTCATCATCCCTTGGGATCATCCAGCTAGTCCAAGCATGTTGTCCTCCTGAAAAAGAACAGAGATGAAACGGAGAGCAACTCCAAGTGATCAAGTGACCTTTCGGACTCAGACTGTGTCACATCTGCTAACATTCTATTGCCTAAAATGAGCCACCACATGGTTAGGCCTAAAAGTAGGATTTGTATATCCCTTGGCCCACAGTGAGAGGACATTGATATGTTACATGGCAAATGGTATATATTCTGGAATGACTGGACCAATAACTCAATACCTTACATCCATCAACTATTTCCTCAGAGTTCAGAGAGTGGGATTTGGGATTCTTAATATATTTCAATTTTGTTGGATTGTTATTTCTCTACACATTGCAAGAGACTTCATCTTTGTACAGTTTTTTCAGATTCACTTGATTTTCTTTTCTCCTGTCATCCTCAATAATTACGTTTACAATGTTGGTCCTTTTTGAAAGGTCCAATAATGATTCCAGAATGAAGAAGTCAAAGATTAGAGTGCGCCTGAAGATGCTATGCTCTTCTATACTGATAACCTAAAATTGATCTCTTTTTTTTAAGTTTTACTAGGATAATTATCTTGGAAATCCTAGCATATGTCTAGAAAACTAGTTGCTTTAAGAACAAAAGAGAACCAATATGAGGACAAGTGTCTGAGATTCATCTAGAAGTTTTGCATGACACTGGCACTTTGTGGCCAATATGTAATTTCTGTGCACAAGTTTGTCACCTGTAGATTTACTTTCCCTTGATAGTAGGAAAAGAGTTTTTTCATTGTATTAACAACCGGTATTTCTGGGCCATTCTGGAAAATGGAAAACAACAAACAAAATAACAAACAAAAATCAGAATATGACTCAGTCTGTGCTATGCATACAAAACTGATCAAAGGTCCAAATTCTACATTAAATGCATCTGTTCAATCAGAAGAAAATTAAAGTCTACTATATTCCTAGGAATGACCCTCGATTCAAGCAAAGCCTATCCCTCTCATAACTCTCCTGCAGCAATCAAAATCTCAATAAGAGTTCCTGCTTTTTCACTATAAGCTGTGGTCCCAGAGTTTTAAGGCTCCTCTTGCAAATTTTGATGCATGTGGGAACCCATCCAAATCACAGTACATGGTGGAGATAAGCATGTGTATGCTGGCAAATATGTTTATTTATTGGTTGTATTTTTTCCAACCATCATAAATATATGAAGAATGAGTAAAATATTGCCAAAGTCAGAAGAATTTTTATGAAGAACTTCTACTGAAATCCATCCTATCTAACCTATTTGAGTGAGCTGAACTGGATAACCTCTAAGAAATGCTGCAGTTCCATTTTCCATCTCTAGGGTAGAGATATCTGCTAGCTGTTTTCCTTGGTGGTCCCTAGAGAGCCAAAGTCATATGTTTCCTAAAGCAGTAAGTCAACAAACCAATCGTCCATGTACAAAAATAAATATTTGGGTGAAATTCATACAACGCAGTCATCCACAGCTCACCTTTTATTCCTGTAACTAAAGCAGGCAAAAGTCACTTGTACCAATGGTCTACAGCTATGTAACAATCCACCCAAAAGTTAGCAGCATAAAACAAAACCACTTACGTGTTTCTCTGATCCTGCATGGCTGCGCAGCCTGACAGCTTGGTGAGGTTGTTCTCACTTAGTTTCTCATGAAGTTGTGTTGAGAAAGTGGCAGAGTGGAAGTCATTGTGAAGTCTTTCCCCCTGGCTGGCAGCTGGGCCCTCAGCTGGAACTTTTGCCTGGAATACCTCTGTGGCCTCGCCCTGTGGTCTGGCGTTCCTCACACCGTGGTGACTGGTTCGAATAGCAAGTCCCAACAGAGAGTGCAGAAGGTACATGGCCTCATCTAGCTCTGGACATCACACAGAGGCATGTCTGTTATGGTACATTCTTCAGGGCAGTTAGAAAGTCCCTCCACATTCAAAGACAAGGCATGGAAGCTCCTCTTGATGGGAGAAGTGTTGAAAGAATTTGCATATGTGTTTAAAACCCACACATGATTATTTTCTGTTCTTAAATAGTAGGACTGAGGCACATAAGATTAAAAGACAATTGATTCCATTGCTCTCCTGTCCTAGCCCGGGGCATATGTAATTTTCTCTTAAAGTTTGCTGACATAGATTCCAGCATTTGTTCAGTGATTGGTTTTACAAAGCTGGAATGAACTCTTTTGCCAGTTTTTATGCTGCTTTATGTAACTGGCATTATCCCATCTCCCATTAAGTGTCCTGGGTGATTAGCAGTGCCTACTTGTGGAGAATAATTGAATGGTGAAGGATGTGAGGCCAACATGCAGTAAAGGTATTTTGAGTTCCATATTAAACATAGCATTAGTAATCCTCATGTTGTCACTCCATTGCTCCTGTGGTGAAATTATTAGGCAATTATTTCCCCCAAACAGCATTTTAATGATAAAGGTGAAAATTATACAATTTGCTTTACTCATTATTTTTTCCTCAAGGTTAATGCATTTGTCACATCGTATTAAACACCCATATTAACCATTAGAACACTTCATAATATAAGCATGGATGTCTCTGCACAACTAATAAAAAGAACAAATTAGAACCATCGCCACCATTATTCTCACATTTGTGAATAATAATAACAGGATGTGGTGGTTGGTTTTTTTTTTATTGTTATTATTCATAGGAAGAATGAGGCTCTATTTCTTTGACTCTCTGTATTTAGTCTTTTGGGTGTTTTGTAGAAACTATGTGTGCGTGACAATGCCAGTAATGCAAACCCTGGATTTTACACGGTAGCATTTAAACCAAAGATCTTCATGGTGAAGCAGTCATTTCCTAGGAGAAAATAATTAATACATTTTTAAATTGCAGGTTTGTTCCCAGAGCTGGAAACTGAGGTATTATTTGATAAGACTGTGTTTCAATGGGACATACTGTGTGATACTTCCTTCAATATTTGAGCCAGCAAGATTCTGTCAGTGAGCTCTGATCTACTAATTCCAGATTCCTCTCATTCAAACTGCAGGGTGAGGGGCGCCTGGGTGGCTCAGTTGGTTAAGCAACTGCCTTCGGCTCAGGTCATGATTCTGGAGTCCCGGGATCGAGTCCCACATCAGGATCCCTGCTCAGTGGGGGGTCTGCTTCTCTCTCTGACCCTTCCCCTCTCATGCTCTCTGTCTCCCATTCTCTCTCTCAGATAAATAATAAAATCTTTAAAAAAAAAAAAAACTGCAGGGTGGACGCCTGCTTTGGAGAACCTCTCAGGTCCTTGCTTAGAGGATAAAATGATCTAGAACTTCAGGGTCAATACCCTGTTCTAAGTCTATATGACCAATAGTTTAAATGGGTATCTTCGGTGGTGCTTAACCCAAAAGAATTTCCATAGCATACAAATTCCCTACTTTGACTACTCCTGCCCCCATTAAAGCAAAAAGATTTAAATTTGTGTGATGATTCTACAAGGACATGAGTTGTAAAATCTAGAAGCACAAGAACTAAAAGTCATTGAAATAAAAAAATAATAATAATAATAACCCATGTTGTCCACTAAAGAGATCATCCCAGTCTTCTCAGTTTGCTCAGTTGAGGTTGCAGGTGAAGTTGTGAGATTTATGTCACATATTTTAAAGGAATAACTCTTAGAGTTTAGAACTATATTTGAAATTGCTTCATAGCTAAACAGACACCCATCACTATAACTGTGATCATCTCAAGATTATAGACAAAAATCACAGACATTGGGCCTGCTTCAGACTGGTTCACATCCAACATGCCTCCTCTTCCTATTGGATCAAACCTTGCCACCAATTCAAAATATTTGATGTTTTGGTGGAGATAACCTGGATATGAAACCCATTCCACACTTATCCCTAGATCCACTCAACTCCACCTGCCTGCCAAGCCCTTAGCTGCTGGCTCCACAGAAGACTCTCAAATATAGACGCCATAATTTCATCTCTGAGAACTCCTGGGTTTTTTGGATTCTCTCTGGGTGAAGACCCTGCAGAGCATTCATTGGTCTGGTAGTGAAGAACCTTTATTTCTGGTGACCAGTGCAGTCAGGAAGACCCCATAAATACTTCTACAAAACCACCTAAATTCATATCTAACCAATATATTGTGGTATCTGCCTCCTCAGTGTAATCTGGGATCCAGGTAATGCACCCCTGAAAAGTGATGGGGTTTAATGTCCCTTGGATTGAATTTTGATTTACAAGATACAGAAAACCAAAGAATCAGGCAAGACAATTTCTCTTCCTTTCTTCTCCAGATGGATACTTATGGGGAACAATGCTCTCTGTGCCCTGAAGGAAGATATCCCACATGCTAGCTTTCATTCTTTCCTGACTCCTCTTTTTCCCTAACAATGAGTGCCCTGGGAATTCCCCCAAAGTTTCCAAAGGCTTGATTTTCTAGAGATGTTGGCCTAAATTAATCTGCCACACCAAAAGAATATCAAAACTATGGATTTCTGTTTAGAGTTCATTTATATTCATCATCTATGATGCAAGCATTGAATTTTTCCTCAAGATATCTAGAATCTATTTAGTCCAATGGTCTGCAAGATCTCTTATGGCTGGGTAGACCTTCCTGACTTGTTACCTCTGTAGCCTGACACCACCTGGGTCATGACAAGTCCAGCCTCGCTGCTGATGAGGCTCTGCTCGGTCCGCATACAGTGATGTACTTTTGTAGGGTTTTTAAGTTTTCACTTTTTGCTGACTTTTCTAGAAGGGAAGATTGACTAATATGTTGTGATGAGAAAGCTGCTTATGCTGTAGATACTGAAGCAAAAACCAGGGGAACTACTAATAACAAAGACATAGGGGAAACTCAAGGACAATTGCTGAATGGAGTCCAAAATTAAGCACTCGGAAACCTGCATTATCATAACACGATGTGACACTATCCTACTCTAAGGACAGATTCTTGGCTTCCTTTCATTTCATTAGAAGCGTTAACATTTGTTTATGGATTCGTGACACCGAGCATTTGAAAGATGATTGTTCAACTGATGGAAACCAACTCATAACTAAAGGTTGACTTAATATACTATTTAATTCTGTTACTGCTTGGAGAATGGGGTTTATTTTATAAAGCATAGCAGATTAAAATGTAACAGCTTACACACACTTCAGCCCTGTACATGTTGATTTTGTTTGGGTGCTTGGTTTAGATAAACAAAAGTCCAGAGAGAATGATTCAGATTCGATGAGCTGATAATATGTGACACACTACTCTGAGAATGTCCACATTTTCCTTCTAACTGAATACTAAGCACATCTCGGGTAGTAGGCTTCAGGGAAATGACTTAGGAAGAGATCAGCTAACTTCACCAAGGCCACCCAGACATGGAGTAGCAGTGAAGAGAATAAGATCCCGATCCTCAGACTCCCGCTCACCATCCCAGAGTGACTATCTGCTCTACTAATTTTTGGTGTGTGTGTGCTTGTTTTTTACTTTTGTTTTTTTTTTTCCCTAGACATGGAGATGATTGCTTCAAGAGAGTGCATGGAAAGTATTATATAGACAGAGACTGATTTTGTAAAACTGCTTTCCATAGGTGAGCCCTCCTGAACTGTTTATCAAAACAAGGTTCTCTTCTATTACAACTTTATGGGGAATTGCACTTTTCTGATTTTCCAAGGTAGGAGAGACCAAACGAACTGTTTCAGCCAATGAAATGCAAACAGAAGCTACATGTGTCATTTCCCTATAGAAGGAAGCATTTCATTATTGTCACCTGACCTCCACTAACTCTATTTGGGCTAATCTGGAAAACACACAGTACTGAGCGTATGATTGAAGCAATCTGGAATTCTGAGCCAGTGCGTAGTGGGGAGTTACCCTGTGTTCTGCATGTCTGGTGTGAGTAAAAAATACATTTGTTATTAGGTTTTCCCACTCTGATTTGGGCTATGTTTGTTACAGAAATGTCACCTATCCTGCCCATTCTGAGTTGGGTATCATAAATTACTTATGCTTGTTGTGTTAATCTTATGTGTAGTTTCACTTCTTTATTTTATAAGGAAAGAACAAGCATGGCAGTTTATACTGACAACCTTTGAAAGCTACTAAAAATGTTTAGTGACAAAATAATCATTTTTATCTCAGCAGTCAATTATTTAATTGATGCAGTTGTTTCACATTTTAAAGCATTTTTATTGCTTTTATTTTTGGTTTAGATATAGAAAAAATAGCCCCACCAATTTTTAAATTATAGCTCTGACCTTATCATAGGAAAGTGTTTTATGAATTGTAAAAAATAGAGACATGAATTGGATGGCTGACAATGAAGAGAATAAATCTATTGATTTTGGACATTGGAAAGTTCAAGTCTCTCTACATGATTTTCTGATATCCTTCTGTGTTTTATTTATTTATTTATTTATTTTTTAGAAAGATTGTAAGCATGCACACGGGTCGGGGGGGGAGGCAGAGAGAGAGAGAGAATCACAAGCAGACTCCCCACTGAGTGCAGAGCTCTGGGGCTGGATCCCAGACCCTGAGATCATGACCTGAGCCAAAATCAATAGTCTTCACTTAACTGACTGAGCCACCCAGGTGCCCCCTCCCTCTATGTTTTTAAATCGCATTATTAATGTATAATTTGTGTACCATAAAATCCACTCATTGTAAGTTTACAGGTCAAAGATTTTTGGAAAATGTGGAACTTGTGCAGCCATAATAACCCAGTTGAGGGATATTTCCATCACCCCACAAAGCTCCTTCATGCCCTTTTGCAGTCCCAGTTCCATCCCAAGTCCCAGACATATATCCTTCTGCTTCCTGTCTCTATCATTGCATTTTTCTAGGTATATCTTATAAATAGAGTCATGCAATGTACAGTCTTTCTCTCTCTTATTTAGCATTGTGTTTCTGAGATTCATCTACATTGTAACAGATGGTGGTGTTCATCCATCTTATTGCTGAATAATGTTCCCTTGTATAGCTGTGTCACAACTTATCAATTCATCACTTGAGGAACTACTTGGTGAACTATTTGATGATCACTTGATGTCTACTTGGAGTATTTCCAGTTATTGATTTCTATAAATAAAGATTCTCAAAACATTCTGGTGATGGTCTTTTTGTGAAAAAAATATTTCTTGGACACAGATATAGGAATAAAATGCTGGGTCATATTGAAAGCATATTTCATTATTTAGATGCCTCCAAAATGGCTTTGCTAATTTGCATTCTCATGACCAATATAAGAGGTTTCCAGCTTTCCTACACTCTTACCAAAACTTGATATTATCAATCATTTGCATTAAAGCCATTCTAGTCAATGTCTAGTTGTGACTCATGATTTCAATTTGCATCTCATGAATGACTAATGATGTTGAGCCTCTTCTCATATGATTAAAGTAACCATTAGAATATGTTCTTTGGTATAATACCTATAAGAGACACACTTTAGATTTAAGGACACACATAGGTTAAAGTGAAGTGATGGAAAAAGATACCTTATGCAAATGGGAGACAAAAGAGAGAAGAGATAGCCATACTTCTATCAGACAAATAGACATTAAATCAAACACTGTCAAAAGGACAAAGAAGGACATTATATAATGATAAAAGGGTTAATACATGAAGAAGATATAATAATTATATAAATGTATATGCAGCCAACATCACAACACCAAAATATATAAAACAAATATTAACAATAATGAGGGGAGAGATATACAGCAATGTAATAATAATGGACATATCAATATTCCATTTTCAGCAGTGGATAAATCATGTACAGATAAAATCAATAATAAAACAACTGACTTAAATAACATTGTAGATCAACTGTTCCTAACAGACATTTTGGAACATTCCACGTAATAGCAGCAGAACACAGATTCTTCTCAAGCTTACATGGAATATTCTCCAGGACCAATCACATGTTCCACAAAACAAGTTTTAACAAATTTAATAAGATTGAAATTATACTAAATATCTTTTACAAAAACTATGGTATGAAACTAGAAATCAGAGCAAAAACGGAACAAAATTAAAAAAAAATAAATAACCTGATTAAAAAAAATGGACAAAGAACTTGAACAGACATACAAATGGCCAAAAAGTATATGAAAAGATGCTTGGTATCATTAATTACCAGGGAAATGCAAATCAAACCCACAATGAGATATCACTTCACCCTGTTAGGATAGCTATTACTGAAAACACAAAAGAAAACAAATATTGGCAAGGTTGTGGAGAAATTGGAAACATTGTGTACTGATGGTGGGAAAAAAAACAGTTTTGAGATTCCACAATAAAATTAAAAATAGAATTAGCATTTGATCAAGCAATCCAAGTTCCAGGTATACATCCAAAACTATCAAAATCAGACTCTCAAAGGGTATTTGCACTCCTGTGTTTACTACAGCATTATTCACAATAGCCAAAAATATGGAAACAATCCAAGCATACATCAACTGATGAATGGATAAAGGAAATGTGGTATGCACATAAACAGAATATTATTCAGCTTTAAAAAATAAGGAAATCCTGCCACTTGCAACAGCATGGATGAACTTGGATGAAATTATGCTAAGGGAAATAAGCCAGTCACAGAAGGACAAATACTGCATGATTCCACTTATTTGCTGAATCTAAAATAGTCATACACATAGGAGCAGAGATCGTAATAGTGGTTGCCAGAGACTGAGGGGTGTCAGCTGTTCTAACTGAAAAATTTCTAGAGATCTGCTACACAACATAGTGCCTAGAGTTGAGAAGACAGCATTGTGCACTTCAGAAGGCATTAAGAGGGTAGATATAATGATACATACTCTAAAAAAAAAAAAAAAAAAGATGGGGAGTCACCAGGAAACTGTATGTCTATGACTTTGATTGTGGTGATGGAAGCAGAGGTATATGCATATGTCCAAACTCATCAAATCACACACATTAAGTATGTGCAAGTTTTTGTTCATCAATTCACCTCAGTAAGGCTGTTTAAAAAGAATGCTGTTGTGAATGATACTGTTCTATTTTAATTTTATTTTCAGGATTTTAGGATATAGGAATTCAATTGGTTTTTGTGTACTAATTCTGTATCCTCCACCTTGCTAAACTCATAAGTATATTACCCGTAGACTATTTTCTAAATTCCATATGATTTTCTATAAATAGAATATGTTATCCATGGGATAAAGATTTTTACTTCTTCCTTTATAATACGTATGTTTTAATTTTTCTTTTCATGCCTAATTACACTGGCTAGAACTTCAATTACAATGCTGAATAGAAGTGGTAAGTTCACATCTTTGCCTGGTGTTCTTTCTTAGTGGAAAAGCATTCAATTAGTCAATATTAAGTATGAATTTTCCTATAGATCAGGAGGTAGACCCTTCAGTGTTGATAGGCCTTTCCCTGAGTCTAATTATACAACAAGAAAAGCCCTTGGGCTTTTGCTCAAGGTAGTCTTCCATTCTGGGGGGAGTCTCCCTCCAGACACACTACACTGAATGAAAGAAGGCCAGTTATGCTTTTGTGAAGAACTGGGTGGACACTGAGAATTTCATTTGCTTCTTTTTTTCTTCATCACATTTAAATTCCTATTTGATTGCTGATTAAATAAATCAAATACACTTAAACAATGTCCCCCCAAAGGTGTTCCTCCTAATCCTCTGCACCCAGCTCCATGTTTAGCTAGTTCATAGATCCTACCAAAATACAGTCCTACAACCAACAATAAAAGAATAGAAACCATCCTAAGCTTTCCTTCATTAAAAAAAAATCGAGGGGCGCCTGGGTGGCTCAGTCATTAAGCTCTGCCTTCAGCTCGGGTTGTGATCCCAGGATCCTGGGATCGAGCCCCGCATCGGGCTCCCTGCTCAGCAGGAAGCCTGCTCCTCCCTTTCCCACTCCCCCTGCTTGTGTTCCCTCTCTCGCTGTCTCTCTCTGTCAAATAAATAAAATCTTTTAAAAAAATCGATTAAACAATAGTCAAGACATTAAATGAAAATATGCGTGGTTATATTATCTATCAAATCTGCATTAATAAACTGATCTAACACATTGTTAATAGTGCACAATGAGCTAATGTTTTCAAAATACTTATACAGAATATTTAATTCTCTATTCTGGGATAAAAAGAACCTTTCCATGTCCTGGTAGGACTCTTTGAAGATACCGGCTCTATCAGAGCCCTGTCAGAACATACAGGTTGTATTGTGTTGTCATATTTATACCTGGTCCTATAGTGTTCAGAATATCTTTAAGGGCACACTCTCTGCCTACGAGAGTAAAAGCACGGTGTTGCAGGTAACTGCTTTGTCTTTGTGGCTCTGAGATCACTGCCACTTGCTCCAACTTCATTTTTCTGGCTTTCTGTCCTTTTCTCTCCGTCTCTCTTTTTTCCAGTTTTATTCAGATATGATTGACATATAACATTGTATAAGTTTAACGTGTACAGCATAATGATTTGATACATCAAACTAAAAGGTTCTGCACAGCAAACAGAACCATCAACAAAAAGAAAAGGCTACCTAGTGAATGGGAGAAAATATTTGCAAATCATCTATATAATCAGTAGTTAATATCCAGAATATACAAAAAACTCAAAAAACTCAACAGCAAAACCCATAAATAATTCAATTACAAAGTAGGCAAAGAAGATGTCCATTGACAGATGAATGGATAAAGAAGATGTGGTATATATATATATATATATATATATATATATATATATATATATATATATATACATATACACAATGGAATATTATGCAGCTATCAAAAGGAATGAAATCTTGCCATTTGCAATGACGTGGATGGAACTGGAGAGTGTTATGCTGAGCGAAATAAGTCAATCAGAGAAAGACATGTATCATATGACCTCACTGATATGAGGAATTCTTAATCTCAGGAAACAAACTGAGGGGTGCTGGAGTGGTGGGGGTAGGTGGGATGGGGTGGCTGGGTGATAGACACTGGGGAGGGTATGTGCTATGGTGAGTGCTGTGAATTGTGCAAGACTGTTGAATCACAGATCTGTACCTTTGAAACAAATAATGCAATATATGTTAAGAAAAAAAGAAAAAGAAGAAGATAGCAGGAGGGGAAGAATGAAGGGGGGGAAATCAGAGGGGGAGATGAACCATGAGAGACGATGGACTCTGAAAAACAAACTGAGGGTTCTAGAGGGGAGGGGGGTGGGAGGATGAGTTAGCCTGGTGATGGGTATTAAAGAGGGCACATTCTGCATGGAGCACTGGGTGTTATGCACAAACAATGAATCATGGAACACTACATCAAAAACTAATGATGTAATGTATGGTGATTAACATAACAATATATATTTTTTTAAAAAGTAGGCAAAGACCTAAATAGGCATTTTTTTCAAAGATTTTCAAATGGCCAACAGGTACAGGAAACAATGCTCAGCATCATTAATCATCAGGAAATGAAAATCAAAACCACACTGAGATACCACCTCACACCTGTTAGAATGGCTCTCATCAAAAAGATAAGAGATAAAAAATGTTGGTGAGGATGTGGAGAAAAAGGGAACCCCTGTGCACTGTTGGTGGGGATATAAATTGGTGCAGACACTGAAAAGCAGCATGGAAGTTCCTCAAAAAGTTAAAAATACAACTACCATATGATCCAGAAATCCCACTTCTGGGTATATATCCTAATAAAACAAAATCACTATCGTGAGGAGATATCTGCACCCCCATGTACACTGCAGGATTATTCACAATAGCCAACATATGGAAACACCCTCTCTATTGACAGATGAATGGATAAACAAAGTCTGCCCTATTCTCAATATTTCCCATCAAACATCTGAGTCCCCTCCTCCCAGAGGTACCCATAGGGTTTTGCTCTTATTGCCAAGGCCAAAATGGGCTGCCTTAAATTTTTGTTCCTTTTCTTCACTGATTTCAAGAGTAATCTAAATGTGATATTTTTCTACTTGTCTATTTATAACTGATGTGCATGTTTTAAAAGCTAAAGCATAGTATTAATTTGAATGTATTTTAGATACCAAGTAAATTCACCTGTGTTTTCAATGAAGTCTTATGGTTATATGAAGATTAGAATTGCATATGGACCCATCACCCTTTCATTGTAATGATCTAAGAAAATACTCCAAAATGGTAAATTGGCAGTAAGAAAGAATTTCAATATCATATCCATCACCTTGGCATAGTTCTGAAAAATGAATGTTCAATCTTCAGGTGTGAAAGTAAAATGGAGATGAGCTGTGGAAAAATGAGAATGACTGTGTCACATGTAGCCTGGACTTGGAAGGCATTTTGACTAATACAGCACTGTTTAAAGAAAAAGATCATTCCGCAAATACAGAGTAACCCACAAGAAACACTTCAATGTTCATATGCCCCAATGGAAATAGATTAATTCATGTGGAAATCCAAGTTAGATAAAACATGCTCTCTCCAGAGAGGTGAGAAGAAAGGATTGCTTTGTAAAGTCTTGGACAGGAATTATTTATTCTTTATGATCAGCCCTGAGCATTTTACCTTGAATAAAATTGGGTGCTTTATAAAGTGTTTCTTTCTTTGTTGTTGTAGATACATAATTAAAGGTGAAGCCATTCTTTTTTTCTCATTATAAAGATATTCAATTTCTTATGAGGTCTCAGAATGTTCTACACTTGCAATGTGTTCTTGCGCTAAATCCCAGAAACTACGGCAGGTCAGAAATTGAAAAAAATTTCCCTTGAGGATGCACTTAGAGGAAGAAAACTGGTTCACTTGCTGCCTGTGATAGATGGCTTCCTCTTTGTAATATTCTCAGGCCATATTTTGCATACATAAAGGGATACCCTGATATTGTCTGAGCTATAGAAGAAATAGAGAAAGCGTGAAGAGGGTTTAAAGAGTCAGAGGTAAAGCAGAGGGGACCGCCACTCCACTAAAGTTTGTAAGAACCCTTCCATGCACAATCTGAAAAATTATATTTGTCCTAAACAGCTTCTGAATAAATGGAGTGGGGATTCCTGGGTTTGCCCTAGGAGTGAAGGTTCCTGACACAGCCCTACAGAATGGAACCAAAGCAGGTGGGAGATGGAAATACAGATCAGGCAAGCAGGTCAAATAAAATGAGAACCTATCAGGTTCATCAAGAAAGGATGAATAGGAGTGGCAGGTGTGTGTACTACACAGTAGGGTATAAAAATGGAGCCATTTCTTTACACTTTCTCATAGATCCCCTCACCTTTCTGCCAGTCCATCTCTGCCTGTTGTTTTCACCCAGCTCTTAGACCAAACATCCTAAAGATCAAAGAAAAATGTAGAGGAAGTTAAATTCCCAACAAGTTACCCAAATCTGGTTTGCTGTAAGTAATCCAACCTGATGTGTTAGGAAAATCTGTGGAAATATTTCAAATTCCTGTTCCTCTTAGGGGTGGGTGGGGATCATAATATCAGGGAAGCAGATGTGCTGTTGAACCACAGAGACCAAGGTGTCATTGGGATTGTGGCCTTCAGCTGCTGTGTGGAATGTCTGCTCACATCATCAAATCTATGATTCATCTAAAAAGAACATAAAAACAACACCTCTGGCAGGTTAGCTATGAGGATTGATATGGGAGTGTGTGTAGAGTCCACGCTGTCTGGTAGGTAACAAGTGGCAGGGCTCACCCTCACGCACCTGCTTCCTGTTGAGTCTGGAGGATACAGCACCACAGTAGGACCTGTGTGAGAACCGGCCTTAAATAGATTTGTCCAGCTTCAGGAAGTACATCGGACCTGATGGTTGACCTTTTTCAGGAACAAAATGCTCAGATAAATATGAAAGGAGTACGTTTATTATGCAGAGAGATCTTTAAGCACCTTGTGACATGGAAGCTTCCCGTTACTGGGAGAATTTCAACATACACCTGACACAGACTTTGGGTGATACTTTGAATCAGATGAATTCAAAATTCCATTTCATTGTCCATCCTACAGTCTCTTTGTTTTTTGTTTGTTTGTTTTTTGTTGTTGAGGTGGTGATGAAATACACTAATACAAACACTAAGTATGGAATGTGCATGGATGTGAATATGTGTACGCATAGGTACAGCTAGGTGCAATTAGAGATATAGGTACCTGTAATTTGTAAAAGGGTGTGTGTGCGTGCACGTGTACATATGTGTGTGAGCATTTGCGTGAGGGGATGATAGGTGTGGAAAGAGCTAAGATACGGAAGTAGACCTGTCTAAATATTACTGTGCTCGTGATTTACCTTGAATATATCATTTAACATCATCTGCTCTTTCTGTCAAGTGAGGAATTAGTATTGTTTGCTTCTAGCAAACACACAAAACACAAAAAACACCACATCTTCTTTATCCATTCATCAGTTGATGGACATTTGGGCTAGTTCCATAATTTGGCTATTGTAGATAATGCTGCTGTAAGCATCAGGGTGCACATATCCCTTTGAATCAGTATTTTTATATCCTTTGGGTAAATACCTAATAGTGCAATTGCTGAATCATAGGGTACTTCTACTTTTAAGTTTTTGAGGAACCTCCTTACAGCTTTTCAGAGTGACTGCACCAGTTTGCATTCCCAACGACAGTGTAAGAGGGTTCCCTTTTCTCTACATCCTCACCAACACCTGTTGTTTCCTATAATGTTAGTCTTAGCTATTCTGACAGGTGTGTGGTGGTATCTCATTGTACTTTTTATTTGGATTTCCCTGATAACCAGTGATATTGAACATCTTTTCATGTGTCTGTTGACCATCTATACGTCTCCTTTGGAAAAATGTCTATTCATGTCTTCTGCCCATTTTATAATTGGATTATTAATGTTTAGGGTGTTGAATTTTATACATTATTTATATATTTTGGATACTAATCCTTTATCAGATATGTCATTTGGAAATATCTTCTCCCATTCTGTAGGTTGCCTTTTAGTTTTGTTGACTATTTCCTTCACTGTGCTGAAGCTTTTGGTTTTGATATAGTCCCAATAGTTTATTTTTGTTTTTTTTTTCCCCTTGCCTCGGGAGATGTATCTAGTAAGAAGTTGTTATGAGGTCAAGGAGGTCACTGCCTTGCTCTCTTCTAGGTTCTGGGAAATGTTAAACAATTATTGCAACCTGGATCTCACCACAGATGAAAGAAATCAGAATCTCTAGATTATGGGAAGTGAGGACATGTTACCAAGATTTTCTGTAAGATCCATGAGTGGATCCAAATGTTCAGCAAGACTGAAAATAGCTGGTCCAGAGTGATGTTAAGTTAGCACATTCATCACAATGTCCTCAACTGAGCCAGCACTCAGTGAATATTGGCAGAGAAGATAAATGAATGAAATCACAAGCATATATTGTTTACCGAACCCCATCTTTAAGTATTATTTGCTATTTTGTCTACCATCTCTCTTGCTCATGCTTTATCATCACCAAGACTACTTCATTTATTATAAACAATTCAAGACTAAAGATCCTCCACAATTCATGTCTTCTGACTGTAGCAAGGCTTTCCCAGTACTACCCTCAAATCCATAACATAATCTAGATTCCAGGACATGCTTACATATTCCTTAGCTGCTCTCAGGGGATGGTGCTAGGAGGTGGGGACTCAGATCCCATGGATGCCGTTCATAACTGGTACACATAACTGGACTGTAGCTATCCCTGTGAGCCTGTCAATTCATTTTGAGTATCTCCCCCATGTTTATCACAGCTTCCCTTTAAATATTCTTATTAACTCACTTTTTATTTTGGATCTAGATGTCTTTGTTCAGTCCTTGCATCTCTTTCTTCCTCCTTGTGTCTATTGGAAACATTCACCTTCTTTACTCTGTAGTTTAACCAGGGTGCATATCAGAATCACCTCAGAAGTGATTCCACATTCATATGCCTGATGTTATTTTTGGAGATTCTGATAAAATCTCTGTGGATGTAGCATAAATATAGATTAATACTCTTAGAAAGATACCTCATTTTTGCATTCCTGTCTAATATTTTTTGCCCCAAGTATATGTCAAGAGTAGATATCCAAAGATCCAAAGCATGCATCTTTGAAGTTAAAGCCAGAAAAATCCATCTTCATATAAATCACTTTGGTATATAAGACGCATCCCAATTTTACTAAAACAACCTATTGAATGTGATTCTAATTTTTTTAAAAAAGAATAACAATTGGGGCGCCTGGGTGGCTCAGTTGGTTAAGCGACTGCCTTCGGCTCAGGTCATGATCCTGGAGTCCCAGGATCGAGTCCCCCATCGGGCTCCGGGCTTGGCAGGGAGTCTGCTTCTCCCTCTGACCCTCCTCCCTCTCATGCTCTCTGTCTCTCATTCTCTCTCTCTCAAATAAATAAATAAAAATCTTTAAAAAAAAAAAGAATAACAATTTATATGCCTATAAATATGTGGATACTACATATTGGAATCAAATAGGCAGTGATGACTTTTGTGTATCAAAGAATTGTCTAAAAAGCCTAAATAAAGTCTCCAAAGAATTTGGTGATTTAATAAATATTATAGCTGTGTATGAAGCAAAAATACAAAGTTTTGTAAATGTCTTATAAAAGTTTCAGTATATTCTTCATTTTTACAGCCTGGATTTCAAAGTAAATCATCATCCATCCCCAAAACCTGAGAGCTAAAAATCAGTGGTGGAATACAGCTAGTACTTCTCATCATGGTTATTCATTGAATTATGAGTCACCATTCACTGAACTTTCATTACAAATGATAAAATGACAAATGACAAATCACCCTGTCACAGTGGGACTGCTTATATGGGATCTCCATCTCCCATCCTTATGCTGAAGATATTCTTAGAGTCCCCCATTTTACAAAATAATTCAATGTCTTGATTGACTAATGTTTGCTATTATTAAAATAATTATCTACTATCATGTTTGCTATGATTTCATTAAATTTGCATTGTGAATAAGAGACTATACAACTTGAGGTTAGGTCAACATAACACGGTAACTACTTCACCTTTTACAGAATGTGTCAACGATCAGAATCTCCAGTGTCTCCCTGCTGCTCCTACCTCCTCCCAGAAATTTGGACAGAGTCCTGCTTTGCCTCTCTGATTGAGTTAATAGGCCTGATCTAGAAATAGGCCAAGTGTGCTGGCAATCCAGGTTCTGAGATTAGAAGACAACACTCAGATGGAGCACTGGATAACTTTAATTCTTTTAGACTGAAGGCAAGAGATAAGTAATGCCGATGACCGATATAACAAGATATGCCAAGGGGAAAGAGAGGGACAGAGAGCTTAATTGGGTGAGGTGAGATTTAGTTTGAGATTCCAAAGGAGACATGAAAGAAATGGGCAAAAAGGATGCCATCTGGCACTAAGTCAGTTGCTCCAGACAGGAAGTGCTCCTTGAGGTAGCACCTTACCTGGAGGTACCCAGAGTTCCACGGAGATGCCCGAAGCTCATGTCAAAAGCACAAGCCCTGAGGCTGCTGGCAGATGCTGGGTGTCCAGGCCAATATGTGCGAGTTGGTGCTTCAGCCAGAGTGTGCCAGATGACCCTGGGCAGCTTTAGCTGCTTGTCCCCCCTAACGCTATGTCTCCAGGGTAGGTGAGGCAACTGTATTCCCAGCCATTTGCTGCATCCATGAGCTCAGGACTTCCTCCTCTTCATCCCAGATCCTGATTCCAACCATTTCCAAGGGTACCTTTAAGTACCTCTGAAAAATTTGTGTAGTGTTTGACCACACTGAATGGGCACAAACCCCTCCAAAATAGCATTAGAAACTGACTTAGTTTATCTGACTCTGGTGTCCTACGGAGCTGGATTGGGATCTTATTCTCTCCAGGCCTCAGGATCTTCCTGTTGAAACAATGAAATGATGACACTGGGGTTTCAGGCTTGCGGCAGGAATTTTATATGCACATATGCACACTTGATAGTTCCAGGTGCGTGTAAATACCTAAACTTTTAATCAAACAAATGAAAAATAGTAAAATAAATGATCATTAACTTAATTGTAATGCTTCTATTTTAGGCACCTTATAAATAACATACATGAATAAAATAGAATGCTAATTCACATAGTGCAAAATAACTATTCCGTGCCATCTTGCTTTTAGGTTAGGGTCCATATGTTTTTATTTTATTTTTTCTAAAATTTTTTTTTAATTTATGTATTTTTTTTAAAGATTTTATTTATTTATTTGAGAGAGAGAATGAGAGCACGAGAGGGAAGAGGGTCAGAGGGAGAAGCAGACCCCCTGCTGAGCAGGGAGCCCGATGCGGGACTCGATCCCGGGACTCCAGGATCATGACCTGAGCTGAAGGCAGTCGCTTAACCAACTGAGCCACCCAGGCGCCCTAATTTATGTATTTGACAGAGAGAGACACAGGGAGAGAGGGAATACAAGCAGGGGGAGTGGGAGAGGGAGAAGGAGGCCTCCCGCGGAGCTGGGAGCCCAATGCAGGGCTCGATCCCAGGACCCTGGGATCATGACCTGAGCCGAAGGCAGACGCTTAACGACTGAGCCACCCAGGCGCCCCAGGGTCCATATGTTTTTAAAGCCCCTTTCCTCTGCAATAATACGCCTTTACAAACTTATCTCTATGTTAGAAAATTACTCAGGACGTTGGTTAAAATATTGAAATGTTTACTCATTCAATCAGTAATCAATATATGGAACTATGAAATGACCATGAAAATACTCAGAAGAAAAGGTTCATATGGAAACGTCAGCCACCAAGCTCTTTTACTGATCAAAAGAGAGACAGGCAAAACTAAGATGTGGATTTGGCCAAAGGTTTTTTTTACATTATTGAAAAAAAATTAAATGAAAACACTTCCTGAATCAAATAGATGTGCTTGCCCAGCCCATAGCTCTCTACCATACTCTTTGATATGTGTTGGGTTGTATTATTTTTTAGTTGATTACAAATTAATAAAATAAATCAGAAGAATTCACTGCAGACTTGCATTGTCATATGTAATAGCTGTTGTACTTCTAAAATCAGTTCTTACACGTAGGGAAATGTTGTGGGTCTCTTTTGCTATTTGTGCACTTACCACAAATATTATATTGTTATATCACTCCATGGTATATTGTTACACACTCGTGTGTGTGTGTGTGTGTGTGTGAGTGTAGACCTACCCACCTCCACCCATCTCTATACTGTGATTTCCAACATCCCTGATACATTTCATTACTTTGGGTGGCAGAACAGATACAGCTTAGACATAACACATGTGTTAGAGTTGGGGTGCACCCGCCTACTAAGCTCAAAGTGTCTTTAATTTCCATGAGTCTGCATGTAGATCCAGGAAGAGGGTAATGTCTAGCAGCAACATCAAACACAACATCGAGCTCCAGAGTTCGGAGCTTTCTGGGTGACAAAGTGTGACAAGTTAAACATGTTACATGCTTTTCATTCTGAGTGTGGTCCATTCTTAGGACTCTTTCTCTCTCTCTTAGCCATTATCCATTTCCTACTCTCTCTGCTCTTGTCATGATAAAGATTGCATAAGTGGGGCCCAGGGAACCCCCAACAGGTGCTGTGCCTCACACCCACTGCAAGAGTAATAGAGGCCAGATCTGAGTGCAGGAGGAATGCAGAGGAAAGGATTGGTCAGCTCTGGAGACTAGCCTAGACCAGATACAGGCTTGCTCAGAGACCACAGGATGATCAAACTAGCTCATCATGGATCTCATCCTTGACCAGGGCCTCCTTTAATAGCTGAGGTTTTCTCTGCTGGCTCATAAACTAGTAAGGAAAAAGGGATAAACCAAAACAGAAAATGTCATTGTAGAACAAATTATGTACAACTCAGTGTAGATCTGGTACGTCTGGTATTAACTGGTAGGACTCACCCTGTATTGCTGAAATCCTTAGCAAATGCAGCTAGGAGACTGTCTCCAGATCCTTTTTTTTCCCATTGGCTTATTCAGTGCCTTACACTGGACAAATGCAGGTCTCAAAATTGGCCATTTTGTTTCACATTGTTCTGTTTCCTGGGTTGGAGTGGATTAAGCTCACAAAGAAGCAAGTGTAGACAAGGCCATAATCCTGAATTCCTCAAGCAAGGGTCATTCGGCATGGAGTAGAATTCAGACTCTCACTGGGTGCCACACAAAAGTCAGTTAAGCTCCTGAGCTACAGCGCAAGTATTGGTACGGTGATGGAGTTGGAATATATGTCCTCACGCAAGCAAATCTTAACATTTGATTCCAGGGATTTGGGCGGTCTTTAATTTGAACAAGCAGTTTATCTTATTGCAAGATTGTAAACAACACATTTTTAGTATTCATGTTCATGCTTTTTGGCCCCACAAATATTTATTGTACTTTTTTAAAGCATTTTGAGTGGTAGGTTTTTGATAAATAACTTTTTATTTTCCATTATTCTCTTGGCATTTTCTCATTACTTCATAGCATAATGATTTGGGTTTTGATAGTGATATTAATTGGATGTTATACTGATAATGTATTATTCATGCTGCTCTTTTGAAAAGGAAAGTTGAATTTATAAACATGCATTCACTTATTAAAAGGACACTGTACACAAAATCAAATAGAAAATATTTTTAAATATAATTACTTGAAATCAAATATTGGTTTGATTTTCTAATTTCTTTACTTTTGGGCAAAAAAACATTTTGTCACTAAATACTTTTCATAATCAGTTCCTATTCTTAATGTATGATTTCTAACAGTAGAAGTTATAATATATTACAATCGATACTACAAAATGTTTTCCCATCTTTTTATCATGATAGTTTAAATCAACTCAGTATAACTTGATGTATTAGTCTTTTAATGTTTGAACATTATAGCTCAACCACTGTTTCTACTTTTTTATATACTTGAAGTATGTATGGTCCACAACTTTGAAGTCAGAATTATGGATTTTAATTACAAGAAGCAGTTAGAACTTGAGGCAGGAAGCCCAGGAGAGAGCCATGGGATGAAAATAGACTTAGAAATCAAAGCATACATGTCTTCACAAAGAGTATAGTTTTAAGAGCAGTGGCATGATAAAAAGATTAGAAGAGAAAATGCCATGTTCTGAGGCAAAAGGAGCATCCCAAGAGATAAGAGGAAAACCAGGAGCGCTGGACAGAGAAGCTCCCTGAAGAGTTCACTCTCAGAAGTGCAGAGGGAAAGGAATGGTCACTCTTGGTGCTGTCGGAATGCCGTTAATTGGGTCAATCATTAAGATAATGATTAGAAAAGCTTATTATATCCATGAATAAGAAAGTCCTTTATGATCTCATTGAGAAAAAAAAGAAAGAAAGAAAGAAAACACCACTATGGACTGTTTGGGCAGAAACCAGAGTGAGTGCTTGAGATTGAGACATGACGGGCAATGCCAGGAGGCAGGGCTCCAGGCGTGTTGGCAATGGAAGCAGTGTGCACAAAGCGTCTCAAAGTTCATCCTTGAAGAGGGGGAGAAAGGAGAAAATCAAAAGAGAGTATCTTTTCAGCAGTTCAGGCTGCTGTAACACATTACCTCACACTTGGTAGCTTATAAACAACAGAAACGTAATTCTTGCAATTCTGGATGCCAAGAAGTCCAAGATCAAGGAGCCAGCATGGTCTTGTTCTGGTGAGAACTGCCTTTCTGCACCAGGGAAGGCTACAGGCAATGTCTATCTTTAAGGCCCCCATGTAGAAGAGTTTGTTAAGAAGGTGTACATGGAATCTGAGAGACACAAAAAGAAACAAACAACACAAAACAATGCAGAAACAGACACATGGATACATTACCAGAGAGGGGAAAGGTTGGGAGTGGGTGAAGCAGGTGAAGGGGATGAAGAGGTGCAGGATTTCAGCCACAAAAATCTATAAATAAGTTCTGGGGATGTAATGCACAACATAGAGAATACACTCAATAATATTGTAGTAACTCTTTGTGGTTTCAGATGGTAACTGGACTCATCAGGATGAGCATTTCCTAACATATAAGCATATCAAATCACTACGACACACACCTGAATGTGTTGGGATAGTGTATGTCATATATACTTCAATAAAAAGAGAAGTTGTGAGGAGCCAGGTACAGGCTTATTTGAAAGTTGCACTTTCGTTGATTCATTGAGAAATGGATTTGTGAGGCAGGGACAGAATGTGAGAAGTGGGTCGTGGATATTAGTGAGTGACGAATATAATGGATCGTGGAATATGTGCTTGACAGAGAAATCAGGAATGTAAGTAAGTAGATTCAACATAGATTCCCCAGGAAGGAACTGTGAAAATCTTAGAACTGTGGACAGTTTTGGTAGAATTTGAGGATTTTTTATTTTCTTTTTTTTCCCCCAACAGGGACAATTATAGAGGTAGTAAGAATGTAGATGATTTCCTATTGAAAATAGTCTTTATCCCAAGCAAGAGGAACCACTATCCTGAGCCTCAGGTTTTAGAGGCTACCATGTCTAAGAATCCCCTTCCCACTTACCCCAACACATAAATATGTCACAGAACCTGGGGATCACTCACTTCATCACTCGGAATCATTTCTTGGTTCCATCCTGGTGCACGCAGGAAGCTGAAACATCCAGTCTCTTGACTAACACTATTCAGACCCGGAGAAATGTTTCTCCCCATCATTCTCCCTATGTCTGAAATGAAAGATGATAGTGTCCAGATGTTATACAGATCCATGGATTGTCCTGGAACATTGTCAGAGATGGACACTGGGTTGTGGGAGTGATCTGAGCAGCAGGGGCTTCGATGTTAAAGGAAAGATAATTTAATTAACCAGGTAAATTGTTCCTTTCAGATAGCATGAATGTAACATATAATTACATAACAAAGAATCAGTCCTCATCATCTTTTTGAGCATTTATTATCATGCTGTATTTTGTATTTCAATATGTGGTTGAAGACACAATCATAAATAGCGTATGTTTTCATTAGTTGCACATAGAGGATGGGGAATATTTTGCAACACTAAACAGCTCATGTTTAGTCTTAACTTTATATGAATATAGGTCCAGAAAGAATATGAATCAAGCATGATACAAATTCTTTATGTTCCCAACAGGACAACCACTGAATGCTAGAATTATGAATACTTTCACAAAATTTTTATTAAAATTTACTTAGAAGTTATAGTTATGTATATGTCTTTATGGAATATATATATCCCATCCTCTGTCTTGGCTAATTCACCATTTTAAACAGTTAGAAGGTCTACTATGAAACAGATCTTACCTACATGTGAGCCCAGAATATCTTTAGCACAGCTTATTGTATCCTTCAGAGGCTGCTTGCACACTTCCTGTGCAGCCCAGTCTCTCATTACTCCCTTCCATATGCTCTCCAGCCATGTACATTGCATTTAACATACCATAGAGAGATAGATGATAGGTAGATTGAATAAAGGAGAGATGGTAGAGAGATGATAAATAGCTAGCTAGCTAGATAGATGATAGAATAAATTATAAAAATTGATGGAGATACACAGATGATACATAGATAAATAGATACATAAAGATCGATAGAGATGATCGATAGATAGATATGATATGATTGATGATACTTTCTTATGCTTCATGCCTTTGTTTATGCTTTCTTGGTTCCTCTTCTATATCTAGAAATTGCCCTTCTTTCAAGTCCAAAGACCCTCTCTCTATTCTCTGCAATTTTCACAGCCTGAAAACCCTCCCACCCAACTCCTGTTAATCAATCCCTCCCTCTTTGGAGCAACCATATCCATTTACACATCATCCCATAATACCCTATCACCCTGCCTATTATGTTCTGAATGTTTGCCCCCTTCCCCTCACATTCATATGCTGACAACCTAATACCCAGTGTGATAGCATTAGGAGATGGAGCCTTAGGAGGTACTTAGGTCATAGGGTGGAGCCAGATGAATGGGGTCAGTGCCCTTATAAATGGGACCACGGAGAGCTCCCTCACCCCTTCCGCCCTGTGAGGACACAGCAGGGAGACACTGTCTATAAAGCAGGAAGCATGTCCTCACCAGAACATGCACGTCCCGGTGCCTTGATCTTGGATTTCCCACTCACCAAAACTGAGAAACAAAATTCTGTTTTCTATAAGCCACCTATGGTATAGTATCCTGTAACAGCAGTCCTAAGACACTGCCTTCTTTTTTTTTTAACAAGATAGATTTCCATTCAATAACAGAAAATATTTTATAAAAAGTAGGGCTGACTGACAAGCATTCTGTTTAGTAAAGTCATAGCATCTCTGAGACCGCATTGAAACAAACCTTACATAGTCAACAAAGACTCAGAAGAGTCAACAAATATTGTTGAATGCCTAGGCATATAGCAGTAAGCAAAAGAGATGAAAACCCTTACTCTCAAGGAGCTTACATTCTGGTGGTAAAATTTTAAATACAAAATAAAAAGGCAAAAAAAATCTGTTAGGTGGAGAAAAAGTAAAGCAGAAAAAGTCTGTTCTGTTTTAAATAGACTAGTGGATGTGTTCACTGACTTCTGTGGTGTTCACCCAATGATCCCAGTATCACAGTAACGAAATCCTCATGTAGCGCCCTCCATTTCTTTGTAGAATGGATTTTGACTCATTCTAACAAATAGAATATGACCGTGATGGGCCATCACTTTATCAGATTAGCTTATATAGGTCATGCCTTTCATGTTGAACCCCCTCTCTGGCTTTCCTCTGCAGAGTCAGCTGCATGACTTGAGGCAGCCTTGTGGGGAGGCCCTCCTGGGGAAGTTGAAAGGTCTCTTCAGGTGGTTCCCTGGAGGTCTGCCAGCAACTGCATGGCGTGCATGAGCTCAGAAGCCAGTTCTCCCTTGGGTCAGTCTTCCGGCAAGATCGTGGCATAGCCACTACCGTGGCTGTGACCACGGGAGAAACCTAGAGCTCACAGGCAATCTGTGTGTTTTAGGCCACTCAAGTTTGGGATGATGTGTTACGCAGTAAGGATAACTGATACTATTGGTAACCTCAAGTTTGTAGTCAATGAAGCCATGTGGATTCCTAGGGGAAGCAGCCATTGGCAGAGGAAATGGCCAGCAGAGAGCTGGTTGGATTTAGCTGGCTTCAGTGAGGAGGAGTAGGCAGGGAAGCCACTGTGGTTGTGACAGCTATGAGTGGATGAGGTCAGTATCGTAATGGCAGAAGAGTTATCACGTCACCTGCCATTTTCAGAGATTGGCTTTTCCTCTGTATACCTTGGAAAGCAAATGGAAGAAATTGATAATATCCGCATTAAATTTCAACATGAGCACTCTGGCCACATGTTAAGTTTCAGTGTGATTACTTCCTGATCAATTAGAATTATAGAGTTGAGATTTACTGAATTGAGAAAGACTGAGAAGGGGTTAGTGGGTGTAAATGGGAAGTCTGGACAAGACCACACAAATTCTGAGATGCCTATTAGACATCCAAGAGGCTTGTCTCATAGGCAGCTGGGTTTTTGAGTTTGGTTTTCAGGGAACAGCTGGGTTAGAGTTATAAGCCCGTGTTTTCTCAGCATATCAATGGCATTTAAAACCCCAAGTTCATTACAAACAATGAACCCTAAGAAGAGGAACATAAGAAAAAATCAACAAACGATACTTGGGTGGGACAACCAGATAAGATAGAAACAAAACTATATGATTGCATGACTCTCTGGGATGCAAATGAAGGTGTTTCAAGTAGAAGGGCACAATGAACTGGACCAAACACCTCTGACTTGACTTTTTTTTTTTTTTGAGGGCGCAAGGGGCAGACGGAGAGAGAGAATCTTAAGCAGGCTTCACACCCAGCATGTGGGGCTTGATCTCAAGACTCTGAAATCATGACTTGAGCTGAAATCAAGAGTCAAGAGTCAGATGCTTAACCAACTGAGCCACCCAGATGCCCCACCTCTGAGTTGTCTATTAAGATAAGGCTTGCGAGTTGGTTTTTGGATTTAGCAATTGGTCATTGGTAACCTTGCCAAGAACCATTTTAGGGAAATAGTAGGAGCGACTGAATTGTGATCACAAACTCACTTTTATATTACTAATCAAAGTATGGCTTTTGCCACCAGCCTTTTGGTCTTCTACAAACTAACCCCAGGTTAATTTGGGGGTCCAAAAATTACAACTGTCTGTTATATTTTTTTTGAACTTTGACTATTTGACGCCAGCTACCACCCTTTTCTGGGTGTGGTCGATTGCTGTCCCAAGATGACCAATACTCTTATCCCTGGTGTGGCCTCTCCATGCAGCCCCTGGCTGATGCTGAGTTCCCTGTTTCTTCCATGACATCACAATGCACTTTGATGTTGACTACAAAGTAGCTATTGTGGGGTCCAGAGTCTTGCAATGATTCTATTAGTGGTTTTGGCTTATCTCTTTGCTCTACCATTTTTAGGACTTCCAACCCATCACTGGTAAATAGACTTGATTCCAGCCATGACCCACTTCTTTGCTGTCATCCCATACTTTCTCAGCCAAACAAACAAATGAAAACAAACAGAACAAGTCTGCTTTCTACTCTGTCTGTTATAAAACAGTGACCTCATGTATATGACAGTGTAAAACAATGAACAATGACTGCGTAAGGTGCTTGAAGGAAAGCTTGAAGTTTTGTCTATTGCTGCTACCCCTCAGGGTGGGGGAGAATGCCTTGTTGAATAATGACACAATTGGCAAGTCATGTTTTACTTCATTGTATAACTGTACCTGTAGAAAGCCCAAAGAAAGATCCAGGAACAAATGTGATGCTAACACATTACCGGTCACTTCTCACCTCCCCTACTGGCGGGGGGGTGGGGGGGTGGGAAAGAGTAGAAAGTTGAATTCCAGATTTTAGCAAAATTTGACGTCCAGTGAGAAAAGAAATGTTTGTTTACTCTCACTTGATAAATGAAAGTAATGAGAGTTAATTACCTGGATAGATTCAGCAAAATGTCAGCCATTATTTGATAGGCGTGGTTTTTACAGGCTTACCAATCTAATATAACTTTGTTTTATTCAGAATTTATTGAAGAATTTGGAGAAGGAAACAATGCACTTTGATGTTTGCAAAGTTAGATTGTCTCTGCCAAACTACTTTTTCCACCAAAAATGGTGCCTGACATTTAATTAATACATTGAGTGCGGTCTAGTTGACAGTGTTGAAAGGATGCTGCCCATCCCGATTGGCACAGCCTTGCTGGCCGGAACCCGTTGAAGACCCGCTGCTGCATAGAAGTCATGCTCGGCAGATGCCTTTCAGGCTATAAGCTGTTCTCCCTGGGCTTTCTCACCAGGTTCAAGTCTTATTACCTTAGAATAAAATAAAGGATCTAGTATAACCTGAATTATTTCTATTAGCTTTTTTCATGTATTTCAAGACTATGCATTTTTTTTTAACACAAAAGGAGGCATCCTATAAAACCCCTTTTGTAACTTGCTTTACTCATGAAAAAGCCCGTCTTGGTGGTCCTTGCATAAAATCACATGGAGATATCTTTTGTTTTTTAAAGTTTGTATTTCAGCCTGGGAAAGTACCACAATTTAGTTCATCATTCTGATGCTGGTTGATATTTGTTTCATTTTTATTTTTTGCTATTCAAAAAGTACAATAAACCTCTTATATAATTCTTCACATATATTTGCTTATACTCCACATTCAATGTATGTTATTTTAGGAAGTTCACTCATACAGAGCTTAGAGATGCCTTCTGCTGTATTTTGTTCTGATTAACTCTGAGACAGGTCAGCTATTTCCGTTCACATGACAAGTAAGTGTGCCCTGTGCTCTGCCATCCTGTAAGTTGAATTTTATGGTTCTGTTTCACAGAAGCGTAATTTACAAACAGTAAAGTGATAAACGTATTTGGTTAAATTATCAAGATATAAACTACCTCCAAGACCCCAGAGGGTTTCCTCACGCTGTTCTTGTCCATCCTCAGTGCCCACAGGAAACCACGTCTAGGTTACAAAAGTAACACTAGGGGTTGTAACATTCTTCAGACTTTCATCATGGGATCAGATTGTGCATCTTCTTTTGTGTCTGCCTTCCTTTCCTTAACATGAAGTTTGTGAGAATTATCCATGTTGTTGTATATATTTACAGTTAATTCCTTTTTATTGTTAAATCTATTGTGTGAACATAGCATATTTTCTTAGCTTTTCTCCAGTAAGTAGACACATGGTTTCCAGTTTTTGAGTATTATGAATAACATCACTACGAATATCCTTGTAAAAGTCTTTTTTGTAGATATGTTTTTATCTTATTTGTTTGGGGAAAACATATAGCAGTGGAATTTGTGGGGGGGGGTTTCAAGTACTTTTTGGTATTTGCATAGATGTTTGCAGGTATGTGTTTCTTCAACTGGCTTATAAATAAGTTTTATGATGTGTTTTCTGTAATTTTTTCTTCTTACATTGAGAACTCCTAATAATATACTCAAACCATGCTTGTGATTTACAGATTTTTAGATAGCATCTTTGACTCTTCACCATGAAACAGATAAGTAAATCGGTATCTTCCATATCTCTTCTTTCCTATTTTTACTTCCAACTTTTAATATTTATTAAATTTAGCAAGGCTCATGGCCTTTCCTTCCTGTTATAAACCATAATTACCACAAGTGTTCAGCTTTAGTCTTTACTTATGTTTTCAATGTTGAACGTCAGTTTCTAAATTCAGTTCATTGATGAGATTTCATCTTTTTGGGAAGAACAATATAATAATTAACACTACATTTTCAAAAAACATATCTAAGCTTCTTTGTATTTATTAACTCTTTTAATCTAAGACCTCTATGAGTAATTTAGATGCTTATCATTATTCTCACTTTACAGATCAGGGGGTTTAATCAGTGCAACATGAAAGGATCTTGAGAAAGTCTGCAGAGCTTCTAAGTGGCAGATCCATTCTTGCAACCCACCATGTTTCTGAGCCCATGCTGTCTTTCCAAGTGAATACATGGCTTACCAAAGCTTCCTGAGTTCCAGAGGGCGGCACAGCTTGTCTGCTATCAAATAAGGTACGAGACTAGATCTCTGTCTTGTCATCTCTGCCTGCGGAGAACAAGGCAGGAGATATATTCCCCAGATTCTGTTGCTCTGCGAGGTCCTGGAGGAGAGTGTGCCTGATGGGCACCTGGAAGGAGAGGTCATTGCTCTCCATGGGGAGGTGCTGTGCTCTCAGATTCACAGGGGCTTTGTGGTATGATTATAAAAACCACCCACTTTGCTGTTCAGGTGGAGCTGGGGGTTGGGAGCTTTCCAGAGCTTCTTGTGCTCTGTGCAGCGCCCTGCAAACTCATGGGAACCACTGCTTCAGCCTCAGCTGATGGAGCTTGCTTCTTTGGCCGTCACATTACCAGCTCTTCTAATAGTCATAGAACCCCTGAATCCCTACAGGAAAACTCTCAGATCCCTTCTGTGATCTTCGGTGGGCATTGACCGATACTGCTGGAAGTGATTTCTACAGAGCCCTCAAAGCCAATGCACTAGTTTTCTTTGCTGCTATAACAATTCATCCCAAACTTGGAGGCTTAAAGAACGCAAATTTATCATCTCATAGTTCTGAAAGCCAGAAGTCCAATACAGTCTCACCAAGCTAAAATAAAAGACTGTGTTCCTTTTTCAGGACCCAAGGGATTATCACGTCCTCACTCCTGTGAACTGTTGGCAGATTTCAGTTCCTGGCAGGTGTTGGAGTCAGAACCTCCTTTCCTTGCCGACTGTCACCTGAGGGTTATTTCAGGTTCTTGAGGCCAATTCTTGACTCGAAGCCTTTCTTCCATGTTCAAAGTAACCACATGGGGGCAAATCCTTCTCCCAGAATCTCCCCTCCTTCTTCTATCATCTTGTCACTCTGACCCACTCTTTATCTTCCTCTTTCCACTTTTAAGGACTCACATCTGAATATACCAGACCCATCTAGTTACTCCAGGATGATATCTCCAACTCGGGGGTCTTAACACTAATCAGCAAAATTCCATTGCCTGGGAATTAGGGTACAGACATCTTTTGGGGACATTTATTTTACCTACCATGGATGGGAATCTGGAATTGGATTTTTGATCTGATTGTATTTGATGGGAATAATGACTTCATTGTTAGTGGAAGTGGTGATCTATGGCATGCACATTGATATCAGATATTTAAATTGTTATTTGGTTTCAGGTGTTCAAAGAAGCTTTGGGAGACTAAGTGGCTATTGATGTAGTAGTTTTTATTGCTAATAGTAGCAACGAGACAAGAAATGTTATGGATAAGTACTGTAGGGTATATGGGATGCTGCTTATTCCAGTTGCAAAAAGAAAATAAAAAGAACTTTTTATCTTACTCTGGCCATGGATAAAGAACTAGACAAGACACTTACATGATTGTGTCAAAATGCTGTCTTATTTTTTACAGTCATGTAGCCAAGATCTCTGAATATAGAATTCTGAGCCAGACTCCACAGGTGAATTATAAGGCAAGGCGGATTTACAATGAGACTAGGTCTCTTAATCTAGTGTATGGAACTTATTGTTAAAAAGTGGGATCCTAAAGGTTAAAATGCTAAGGTTTGGGCCAATTCCCATGTATACATTCAATATAATTTAATACCTTCAGTACTGCTGAACCTCTTTTGCTACTGGAAGTTCTTCCCATTCGGGGAGTGAGACTTCTCCTGGCCCTATGGCCCCATGACAATCTCAACTGAAGTAGTTGCCTTGAAAGAGATAACTATTGTCCTCAAGCCTGTTTGTACCACTTCTAACGTCTGTTACCTGACCATAGCCAGACTCAAATTCTGGCCAATTCCAAGAAAAGAAGCAAAATTATTTACCAGGAGAGGTTATCATCAACCCAAACTAATTGCAATAAGTTTGCAATTATAATTAATAAAAACATAGACAATATATACGAGAATGATTCATTAGGATAAATAAGAGGGGGAAAAAGATGATCTGGGATCAAAGTAAATGTGTTTATATGGATACACTGGCAAGAGATTCTCAATTGGATGGGGTAGCTTGAACAGTTCATAGTGGCTTTAAAATTTATTTGGTGAGTGACTGAGAATTATACTCAATGTGGCCTACATTAAATTAATTAAATTAATCTAAATTAAATTAAAATCTTCCATGGCATACTGCAGAGAAAGTGTTGAAAAACTTAAAGAAAAAATACTAGGGTAGATTTGCTATGTTACTATGCTTGTTATGTCATCCCGTGATGACGCCCTGGGCCTGTCCAGGGGGTAGGGAGACACCGAGGGAAGCGTCAGCGCTTCCAAGTGCCGCTGTGACTGTTCCCCGAAAGCCAACGGGGACATGAGGAGTGCTGTCATTGATGTGACATCCTCAGTTCCGTGGAATGGTGGGATCACACAGCAACACAGCCTGAGCTGCAGAAACTGACTTCCAGTGACAATGTGAGCACAGCAGAGTCACAACAAGTGAAGGAACAATTTGATCCAGAAACACTTCTTGTCAGTCATTAACTGATGATGGTGCTCTTATAAATTACAGAGCAGGACAGTATATACGAATGTCCTTCCTAATGAGTGTCATTGATGACTCGGAGTCTGGTGAACAGAGACCTGAATGAGCCATAGACCCTCACCCAATTCTAGGCTGAAGGTATTTACAGACCCAGAAGTCCTTAAAGAAGGGGGGAGGACAAGCCATTTTGAGAAAGAATCCTGTGATTCTGTGATCACAAGTATATACTGTAAATATTCCTCCTAACATGCCCGTGGGAACTTTAAACATCTAACAGGATGGCTGTGTATCAGGAAATGAAGAGTATCTCATGATAACCACAAGGCAGAAACCTACGGTAGACACACAAAAGATGAAGGAAGACAGTCACTTTTTAGCTACAATTCCGGAAATGGTATTTTTATTGGATCACATGAACACTGCCCTGGTCCGTGATATGCAGCTATTGATCTTGAAATTGATTTTTCCTTTCTGCTTATTAACAAAGGATTTCCAGAAGCGGTTTGCTTTCATCTGGCCCAGCAGTACGACTTCATCGTCCCAGTTCAGGGCTAACTCCACTCTCCAGTCTACAGAGATATTGACCAACCTGCTATTCCAAAAAGCATCACACTAGCCACCTACAAGATTAAGTAACACCGACTGCATCTGGTACCCTAAAATTTTCTCTGTTGCATCTCTTTGGATTCTGGAGGCAAAATATATATAACACATTTGGTCAATGATATATTGCCCTGCCCCACTGACTGATTTACTCACGAGTCAGACTGTTGGGGAGAAGCACTGAGCATAGACACATAGCTTCTATGGAAGCTCCTGTCTGCTGCAAGTAGGAGTGCTTTAGAGAGCCTGGGGCAAGTCCCAGTAGGAAAGTCACAGCATTACATCTAGTGTCTAGAAGCAGAACTGGGCCCTCTTGTGCAAAAATCTATTCTCTTTTAGGAAAATATTTCTTCAGTCCCCCCCCCCCCACTGGGCCCTGGTAAATCGCCCAGGATAACAAGTTACTATGTCAAAAAACCCAAGACACCATCTTAAACTGGAAGCTCTTTGAACTACTAAGCCATAAGTTTAGGTATGCCCAGTGGTACCCAATCATTAAGTTGGAGTGATACATGCACAGTCAGGATCAGGCTGTCCCTAAAGACACAGGAAAACACAAAGAAGTGGATCAGATCAATTACTCAAAGTGGTTGGTGGATAGAGGTCCTCAGTCTGGCTATTGCTCTGTGAACCACTTGTTACTTGTGTAACAGAGTAAGTACAGCAATGTAGGGAGCATGCGCCAGAATGCAAATCAATGACATCAGTGTTCATAGTGTTCAGTTCAGTTAACTTTTTGTTTGTTTGGTGGCAGGTCCTTCTCAGTAGAGGACACAGTGCTGTGATTTGTGTTCTGTCACAAGCTCTTATCTTGTGGACGAGTGTGACTTGGAACAACATTCATTTGGAACCTAGTAACGCCTACTTCAGCTATATTGATACCTCTCTCTCAATACTCATTCATGGCTTCTTGAAAAAAAACATTAAGACCATTTTACTGAAGGCAAAAAAAAAAGATGTACTTGGTTTACTTACAAGTCCACTTGCTGTCTTAGGACCAAAGAAGGTTGCTCCCAAAACACAGAAAGGAAGGAAGCAATTTTTGGTGGCTAGTGTCTGCTGTTGCTAACCCACAGGAAAGAAGTCACTGCTTGTCTGTACTGTCAGGAGCTGAAAAGTATGGAGATGAGATAAGGTTTGGCCCAATGGTTTAGGTGAAGAGTTCGATGTGTGGGCATGAAAGTGTGGGGACCTTTGTTCCATATACACAAATGGTCACCAAATGGGTCCAACGACTGAGGACACACTTAATAATCAAGGTGGTGGCACATCCTGTGTGTGTCCATTAACCCCTTTCCCTGTCCAGAGCCATCCTTGCTCCATAGGCCCCTGAATGCAAGGGACCTGGTGTCAGCGATGGAGTTTGCGACTGGCTCACCAGCCCAGACTCCCCGTCACCACCGTCAACTTGGCAGCCATTATCACTGGGTCCAGCCTGTTCCAGCGGAGGCTGACACTGGCCCCGATGCACGACCTCCTTGATTTAGTTATGCTTCCTTATTTAGGGTTATACACACACTTAGATCACCCTTTCCGGGCTCCATTTCCCAGGTTCTTCAGTTATCCATCTGTTGGGTTCCCCTCACTGGTCTTCCTTTTTATTCTGGCAATCTCTTCCTTTCCCCTTCTTCTTTTATGGTGACTTCCACTCACATTTCTCAAGCATGGATCCCCGGTCTCCAGCTCTTGCTTTTCTCAGCCTTGAAGTCACACCACCTCTTTGGGAGAACTCTACTTTCTGGGGTGTGTATTCCACAATGTTCTTTTCTACCCCAAAGTCAGCCATGCCTTATGGTTTGTGACTTTTACTTCTCTCTTTCTGGATATTTTAAAGAAGTAGCTTTATTTTCTATCTCTCTGTTTTCATGGTTTTTATTTCATCTCTATGAAGAAAATGCAGTAGAAATTTACCATGGCATTTTGACTTTGAAGCCTTTCCAAATCTGTTTCCATTTAATATATAAAATATTTCCATAGTATGGGAAGATATTTAAGGATTGGCCAGGTGAAAAGCATTAAGGGTGAGTGCAGTATCTATCATAATATATCTATATATATACATATACTTATGTTTCATGATAGAAAAATGTGTGAATTCTATCTTATTAACAGCTTAGAATAGAAAAGACCTGGAAATTTTAGTTAACTCTTGTTAACCACATTTTCTTGCTTCCAAAAGAACGAAGATGACCTTAGGATGCACATAGGGAGCTATAGTAGCCTAAAAGTGAGAAAAATGCAAGCTTTATCCTGAAGCATAAATCAATTATATTGTATATAAATTACTAGACTTGTTTCTGAAGTCCTCATCAAAATAGAAAATACATAAAAAACAAAGGAATGAAGAAACAATTTTTAGCCTGGAAATAGAACATTAGGATATGGACACAATTTTCATCTTTACACATGTGTACAAAATAAAAATGGAATGATATTCTTGAGTCTATTTCCAAACGAGAAAACAGCCCCCAAAGCAAGGTGTTGCAAGTTACTGGAAGGCATATTTTATTTCGTCATAAGCAAACATTTCTTAAGCACCTAAGCTATTGAGAAAAGAAATTGTGGGTTTTTAAGGTAGAATACATTCTGATACCTGAAGGATAAATAGGGATGCTCCATTTTCATAGATGCTGAAGGAAGAAGCTAAATACAAACACCCACCGGTGTTCTTTTCTTTTCCCAGGTACAATCTCACACTCACTGAAATGTATGGTTCTGACCTACAATGTCTTTGAACCCTAGAAACAAATGCCTTTCAAGAGTTGTGTCTCTCATCTTTTTAGCTCCTAGGATTGTCATAAAGATTGAAGTTAGTAACAGGTGTAATGTATTTTAGCAGCATCTGGCATTAAGGAATTATGTAATGTAAAGTAGTACCAGCCCTCCACCTTCTTTTAATGGACTTTGAATTTGTATTTTTTTTTAAGATTTTATTTATTTATTTGACAGAGAGAGAGCACAAGTAGGCAGAGGGGCAGGCAGAGGGAGAGGGAGAAGCAGGCTTCCCGTGGAGCAGAGAGCCCTATGCAGGACTCAATCCCAGGACCCCGGGATCATGACCCGAGCCTAAGGAAGACGCTGAGCCAACTGAGCCACCCAGGCACCCCTGAATTTGTATTTTTATACTATAACTGCACCTCTTTCGTAATCTCTCTAATATCAGATTAAGATTTTTTTTTCTAAAATCTGTACAACCTCTCTCCCCAACTCTATATTAAAAATTCTAATTCTGGGGGGGGGCGGAGCAAGATGGCAGAGGAGTAGGAGACCTGGATTTTGTCTCCTTTCAGGAATTCAGCTGGATAGGGATCAAACCATTCTGAACACCTACGAACTCAACAGGAGATCGAAGAAAAGAAGAGCAACAACTCTCTCATCAGAAAAGCGACCACTTTCTGGAAGGTAGGACGTGCGGAGAAGTGAATCCGAGGCGATATTCGGGAGGCTAGACGGCGGGGGAGGGGCCTCCGGCGGCCGCTTCTGGCAAGTGATAGAGCCGCGGAGCACAAAATCGGAACTTTTAAAAGTCTGCTCCGCCGAGGGACGTCACTCTGGTGGCTAAGCGGGGGGTGGAACCCTCTGGGACAGTGTGGTCTCAGGACCCTCGGGGTCACAGAAAGACCGGGGGTGCCTGAGTGTGGCAGAGCTCCCAGGTAACGGAGCAGGGAAGCCGGCTGCAGAGGCGGAGCCCAGGCGCGGGGTGGCCATAAACTGTGATCCGCGGCACAGTCGGGCCCCTGCTCCTCCAGCAGGGACCCAACAAGCGGCAGACCCGGGGAGACTCCCCTTCCTCCCCTGGGAGGAGCCGCGCGGGAGTGCGCCGCAGGGATCTGCTGGGTTTGGAGACTCCACCCGGGTCGGGTGCCAGAGATAGAAACGCGCGGTCACAGGCCGGGTGAGCACGGAGTGCGGCCGGAGACCGGGGAGACGGGAGTGACTGACAGCTTTTCTCTGGGGGTTCACTGAGAAGCGGGCCCGAGTTCTCGGCTCCTCCGCGGCGGAGATTGGGAGGCCGCCATTTTCACTCTCCTCCTCCAAAGCTGTACGGAAAGCTCGCAGGGAACAAAAGCCCCGGAGAGCAAACCCGAGCAGATTACTTAGCCGGGAGGGGGCAAGGGCGGGGCAACTCTGCCTCCGGCAAAGACATTTGGAAACCACGGTAACAGGCCCCTCCCCAGAAGATCAACGAGAACAGCCAGCCAAGACCAAGTTTATCAATCAATGAGAACGGCAGAACTCCAGTGCTAGGGGACTAATACACATAGAATTCATGGCTTTTTTACCATGATTCTTTAGTCTTTCAAAGTTAATTTTTTTTAAAACTTTTTTTCTTTTCCTTTTTTTTTTTGAATTTTTCTTTTTCCCTTTTTCAACCAACATCTTATCAATCCCTTTTTTTAAATATTTTATTTATTTATTTGAGAGAGAGAGAGAATGAGAGAGAGCACATGAGAGGGGGGAGGGTCAGAGGGAGAAGTAGACCCCCTGCCGAGCAGGGAGTCCGATGCGGGACTCGATCCAGGGACTCCAGGATCATGACCTGAGCCAAAGGCAGTCGCTTAACCAACTGAGCCACCCAGGTGCCCATTATCAATCCCTTTTTTAAAAAACATTTTATTTTTCATTTTTAGAGTCATATTCTATCCCTTCATAGTAGTTACCCATATTTTTGGCATATATATATATAAGTTGTTCTCCCTTTAAATTTTTGAGATAGTTTCTTCTAACAGATCAAAATATACCCTAAATCTCTAGTATATGGTTTTTTTCTACTCCCCTGCCTGATCACATTATCTCCCTTTTTTTTTTTCTTTTTTCTTTTTTTAAATCCTCTTCTTTCTTTTTTCAAACAACTTCTTATCAATTCCTTTTATAAAATTTTTTATAATTTCCATCTATACAGTCATATTCCATCCTTTCATCATATCAACCCTTATTTTTGTACATATATAAGTTTTTCTTTCTTTAAAATTTTGGGAGGCACTTTCTTCTAACAGACCAAAATACACCCAAAATCTAGGGTGTGGCACTGATCTATATACCAGCCTGATCATATTTGATCACATTCTGGTTTTTTGTTGTTGTTGTTTTGTTTTTCTCTGTTTTTGTTTGTTTTTATCTTTATCTTTTTCTTTTTCTTTTTTTGTTTCTTTTTCTTTTTTCTCTCTTTCCCTTTCTTTTCCCACTGCTTCAGGTCTTTTCTGATTTGTTTAGAGTATATTTTCTGGGGATGTTATTACTCTGCTAGCATTTTGTTCTCTCATTAATCTATTCTCCTCTGCACAAAATGACAAGACGGAAAAAATCACCTCAACAAAAAGAACAAGAGGTAGTACCGACTGCCAGGGACCTACTCAATACGGACATTAGTACGATGTCAGATCTAGATCTCAGAATGACAATTTTAAAGATACTATCTGGGCTTGAGAAAAGCATGGAAGTTATTAGAGAAACCCTTTCTGGAGAAGTAAAAGAACTAAAATCTAACCAAGTAGAAATCAAAAAGGCTATTAAAGAGGTGCAATCAAATATGGGGGCACTAACTGCTAAGATAAATGAGGCAGAAGAGAGAATCAGTGATATAGAAGACCAAATGATGCAAAATAAAGAAGCTGAGAAAAAGAGAGATAAACAACTACGGGATCACGAGGGCAGAATTCAAGAGATAAGTGATACCATAAGATGAAACAACATTAGAATAATTGGGATCCCAGAAGAAGAAGAAAGAGAGAGGGGGGCAGAAGGTATAATGGAGCAAATTATAGCAGAGAACTTCCCTAATTTGGGGAAGGAAACAGGCACCAAAATGCAGGAGGCACAGAGAACCCCTCTCAAAATCAATAAAAATAGGTCAATACCCCGACATCTAATAGTAAAACTTACGAGTCTCATAGACAAAGAGAAAATCCTGAAAGCAGCTCGGGAGAAGAGATATGTAACCTACAAGGGTAGAAACATTAGATTGGCAACAGACCTATCCACAGAGACCTGGCAGGCCAGAAAGGACTGGCAGGATGTATTCAGAGCACTAAATGAGAAAAATATGCAGCCAAGAATACTCTATCCAGCTAGGCTGTCATTGAAAATAGAAGGAGAGATAAAAAGCTTCCAGGACAAACAAAACTAAAGGAACTTGCAAACACAAAACCAGCCCTACAAGAAATCTTGAAAGGGGTCCTCTAAGCAAAGAGAGAGCCTAAAAGCAACATAGACCAGAAAGGAACACAGACAATAGACGGTAACAGTCACCTTACAGGCAATACAATGGCACTAAATTCCTATCTTTCAATAGTTACCCTGAATGTAAATGGGCTAAATGCCCCAATCAAAAGACACAGGCTATCAGACTAGATTAAAAAAACAAGACCCATCGATATGCTGTCTACAAGAGACTCATTTTAGACCCAAAGACACCCCCAGATTGAAAGTGAGGGGGTGGAAAACCATTTACCATGCTAATGGACACCAAAAGAAAGTTGGGGTGGCAATCCTTCTATCAGACAAATTAGATTTTAAACCAAAGACTGTAATAAGAGATGAGGAAGGACACTATATTCTACTTAAAGGGTCTATCCAACAAGAAGATCTAACAATTGTAAATATCTATGCCCCTAACATGGGAGCAGCCAATTATATAGGGCAAGTAATAACAAAAGCAAAGAAACACATCAACAACAATACAATAATAGTGGGGGACTTTAACACCCCCCTCACTGAAATGGACAGATCGTCTAAGCAAAAGACCAACAAGGAAATAAAGACTTTAAATGACACACTGGACCAAATGGACTTCACAGACCTATTCAGAACATTCCACCACAAAGCAATGGAATACACATTCTTCTCTAGTGCCCATGGAACATTGTCCAGAATCGATCACATCCTAGGTCATAAATCAGGTCTCAACTGGTACCAAAAGACTGGGATCATTCCCTGCCAATTTTCAGACCACAATGCTTTGAAACTAGAACTCAATCACAAGAGGAAAGTCGGAAAGAACTCAAATACATGGAGGCTAAAGAGCATCCTACTGAAGAATGAATGGGTCAACCAGGAAATTAAAGAAGAATTTAAAAAATTCATGGAAACCAATGAAAATGAAAACACAACTATTCAAAATCTTTGGGATGCAGCAAAGGCAGTCCTAAGACGAAAGTATATAGCAATACAAGCCTTTCTCAAGAAACAAGAAAGGTCTCAGGTACACAACCTAACCCTACACCTAAAGGAGCTGGAGAAAGAACAGCAAATAAAGCCTACACCCAGCAGGAGAAGAGAAATCATAAAGATCAGAGCAGAAATCAATGAAATAGAAACTAAAAGAACAGTAGAACAGATCAACGAAACTAGGAGCTGGTTCTTTGAAAGAATTCACAAGATTGATAAACTCCTGGCCAGACTTATCAAAAAGAAAAGAGAAATGACCCAAATCAACAAAATCATGAATGAAAGAGGAGAGATCACAACCAACACCAAAGAAATACAAACAATTATAAAACATATTATCAGCAACTCTAGGCCAGCAAATTAGATAACCTGGAAGAAATGGATGCATTCCTAGAGATGTATCTACTACCAAAACTGAACCAGGAAGAAATAGAAAACCTGAACAGACCTAAAACCACTAAGGAAATTGAAGCAGTCATCAAAAATCTCCCAACAAACAAAAGCCCAGGGCCAGATGGCTTCCCAGGGGAATTCTACCAAACATTTCAAGAAGAATTAATACCTATTCTTCTGAAAGTGTTCCAAAAAATAGAAATGGAAGGAAAACTTCCAAACTCATTTTATGAGGCCAGCATTACCTTGATCCCAAAACCAGACAAAGACCCCATCAAAAAGGAGAATTACAGACCAATATCCCTGATGAACATGGATGCAAAAATTCTCATCAAAATACTAGCCAATAGGATCCAAGAGTACATTAAAAGGATTATTCCCCATGACCAAGTGGGATTTATCCCTGGGCTGCAAGGTTGGTTCAACACCGCAAATCAATCAACATAATACAATACATCAACAAAAGAAGGAACAAGAATCATATGATCCTCTCAATAGATGCAGAAAAAGCATTTGACAAAGTACAGCATCCTTTCTTGATCAAAACTCTTCAGAGTATAGGCATAGGGGGTATATACCTCAATATCATAAAAGCCATCTATGAAAAACCTACAGCAAATATTATTCTCAATGGGGAAAAACTGAGAGCTTTCCTCCTAAGGTCAGGAACGAGCAGGGATGTCCACTATCACCACTGCTATTCAACATAGTATTGGAAGTCCTAGCCACAGCAATCAGACAACAAAAAGAAATCAAAGGCATCCAAATTGGCAAAGAAGAAGTCAAACTCTCACTCTTTGCAGATGATATGATACTTTATGTGGAAAACCCCAAAGACTCCACCCCAAAACTGCTAGAACTCATACAGGAATTCAGTAAAGTGGCAGGTTATAAAATCAATGCATAGAAGTTAGTGGCATTCCTATACACCAACACAAGACAGAAGAAAGAGAAATTAAGGAGTCGATCCCATTTACAATCGCACCCAAAACCATAAGATACCTAGGAATAAATCTAACCAAAGAGACAAAGGATCTGTACTCAGAAAACTATAAAATACTCATGAAAGAAATTGAGGAAGACACAAAGAAATGGAAAAACGTTCCATGCTCATGGATTGGAAGAACAAATTTTGTGAAGATGTCAATGCTACCTAGAGCAATCTACACATTCAATGCAATCCCCATCAAAATACCATCCACTTTTCTTCAAAGAAATGGAACAAATAATCCTAAAATTTGTATGGAACCAGAAAAGACCCTGCATAGCCAGAGGAATGTTGAAAAAGAAAAGCATAGCCGGCGGCATCACAATTCCGGACTTCCAGCTCTATTACAAAGCTATCATCATCAAGACAGTATGGTACTGGCACAAAAACAGACACATAGATCAATGGAACAGAATAGAGAGCCCAGAAATGGACCCTCAACTCTATGGTCAATTCATCTTTGACAAAAGAGGAAAGAATGTCCAATGGAAAAAAGAGAGTCTCTTCAACAAATGGTGTTGGGAAAATGGGATAGCCACATGCAGAAGAATGAAACTGGACCATTTCCTTACACCACACACAAAAATAGACTCCAAATGGTTGAAAGACCTCAATGTGAGACAGGAGTCCATCAAAATTCTAAAGGAGAACACAGGCAGCAACCTCTCGACCTCAGCCAAAGCAACTTCTTCCTAGAAACATCGCCAAAGGCAAGGGAAGCAAGGGCCAAAATGAACTATTGGGACGTCATCAAGATAAAAAGCTTTTGCAAAGCAAAGGAAACAGTCAACAAAACCAAAAGACAACCGACAGAATGGGAGAAGATATTTGCAAATGACATATCAGATAAAGGGCTAGTATCCAAAATCTATAAAGAACTCATCAAACTCAACACCCAAAGAACAAAGAATCCAATCAAGAAATGGGCAGAAGACATGAACAGACATTTTTCCAAAGAAGACATCCAAATGGCCAGCAGACACATGAAAAAGTGCTCAATATCGCTCGGCATCAGGGAGATCCAAATCAAAACCTCAATGAGATACCACCTCACACCAGTCAGAATGGCTAAAATTAACAAGTCAGGAAAGGACAGATGTTGGCGGGGATGCGGAGAAAGGGGAACCCTCCTACACTGTTGGTGGGAATGCAAGCTGGTGCAGCCACTCTGGAAAACTGTATGGAGGTTCCTCAAAAAGTTGAAAAGAGAGCTACCATACGATCCAGCAATTGCACTACTGGGTATTTACCCCAAAGATACAAAAGTAGGGATCCGAAAGGGTACGTGCACCCCGATGTTTATAGCAGCAATGTCCACGATAGCCAAACTGTGGAAAGAGCCAAGATGTCCATCGACAGATGAATGGATAAAGAAGAAGTGGTATATATATACAATGGAATATTATGCAGCCATCAAAAGGAATGAGATCTTGCCATTTGCAATGACGTGGATGGAACTGGAGGGTATTATGTTGAGTGAAATAAGTCAAACAGAGAAAGACATGTATCATATGATCTCACTGATATGAGGAATTCTTAATCGCAGGAAACAACCTGAGGGTTGCCGGAGTGGGGTGGGAGGGATGGGGTGACTGGGTGATAGACACTGGGGAGGGTATGTGCTATGGGGAGCGCTGTGAATTGTGCAAGACTATTGAATCTCAGATCTGTACCTCTGAAACAAATAATGCAATACATGTTAAGAAAAAAAAAAGAAGAAGAAGAAGAAGAAGGTAGCAGGAGGGGAAGAATGAAGCGGGGGAAATCTGAGGGGTAGACGAACCATGAGAGACGATGGACTCTGAAAAACAAACTGAGGGTTCTAGAGGGGAGGGGGGTGGGGGGATGGGTTAGCCTGGTGATGGGTATTGAGGAGGGCACATTCTGCATGGAGCACTGGGTGTTATGCACAAACAATTAATCATGGAACACTACATCTAAAATTAATGATGTAATGTATGGGGATTAACATAAGAATAAAAAAATTAAAAAAACAAAATTCTAATTCTGGGGGCACCTGGGTGGCTCAGTCCGATAAGCTTCGAACGACTCTTGATTTAGGCTCAGGTTATGATGTCAGGGTCATTGGATCAAGCCCCAGGTCCAACTCTGCACTGAGCGTGGAGCCTGCTTGGGATTCTCTCTCTCCTTCCCCTTCTCTTCCTCCCCACTCCACTTTCTCTCTCTCTCCAAAAATAAATAAATAATAAACAAACAAACAAACAAATAAATAAATGCAGACACTCATCTGACTTAAAAAAAAATCTAATTCTGAAAGACCAGGCAGAATAGTGAAAAGAACATAAAATTTGTCAAGTACCATGGTATAAACTTATTTATATAAATTTATTTATTTATATAAATCTACATCTATTACATGCAATTTTATTACATATAAGTTATAAAATTTTTAAATAATATTTATATAAATTTATGTTTATATTAATACATATTAATTTTGTATAAATTTGTTTATATAAAATTGTATTTACTTATATAAATTTATCCAACATTTACTAAATATATATGTCCTTGGACAAGACAGCATCAATGAATCTTAACTTTCTTATACATAACTTGGAGCAATAATATTGCCTCATCCAGTGGGTTTCATAAGATTCAAATGAGAGACGGTATGAGAACACATTTTATAAACAATAAATTATTATGAAAATTTACATCTTCATCATATAACAGTTTATTTGCTCTTCCTCCAAGAAGCTTTCCTTGATCATCCCCACTGAGCTGAAGACCCGGTTCATTGATCCCAATGCAATACTCATGCATGTTGTCAGTGCATTGTGGCATTATGTTGAAATTATTTATGTAGTTCTATCTCTTCTGTTAATTTATAACCTCCTCCATCCCAAAAACCCATGTGTATATCTTTACTTTTGTATCTGAAAATATACAGTGATAAGTAGATACTAGGTGTTCAGAAATTGTCAGAATAAGTTGGTGTTACAGAAGCACATTCAACTGGTCCTAGATGGACCAAATCCCACCATCTAAAATTTGATTCTTTGACAAAATAAACCTATATTGAAGTCAACAGGATCTTAGTCATGGCTGTAGGATTGAGGATAGACAGTGTAAACAACTCAGAGCCCTTGCCTTTGAGGAATCTACAATTCAGTCAGTGATGTAGATACATTCAGGAATAAGAAAATGTAGGTGGAGATTAATATTATAGAAATTATGATAGGGGCACCCAGGTGGCTCAGTTGGTTGAGTGTCTGACTCTTGGTTTCAGCTCAGGTCATGATCTCACGGACCTGGGATCAAGCCCCACATCAGGCTCTGTACTAGGCAGGGAGTCTGCTTGGAATTCTCTCTCCCTCTGCCCTTCCCCCACTCACCCGTGTGCGTGTGCGTGTGCGTGTGCATGTGTGTGTGTGTGTGCACACGCGTGCACACATGCTCTCTTTCTCAAATAAGTAAATCCTTTAAAGAAATTATGATAAATATGTATATTATTTACCGGCTTGGTTGAGTCTTATGCACTTAATATATAAAAGCTCACTTAATCCTCATAACTATTCTGTGATGTAAAGAATATTATTTAAATTTTATAGATGCAATTATCTGTTCATCCATCCATCCATCAATGAGTAATTATGAACTGCTAAACTTTGGGATAAATACTGTGCTAAGCTTTGAGAACTTAGTAGTGAAAAAACAAATACAAAGTCTCTAACAGATTTTAGCATGGCAAGAATGATTTTAATAAGAAACATTACTAAAGAGAATTGTCGGGGGTTTACTGAAAGCCTCCAATGTAACAGCATTCTGAGATCAATAACGCTACTATCTCTACTGACAAGTTATGAAAGTGAGGGACAGAATGTTTCAGTAATTTACCCCTGGGGCACAAAGCAGAGCCAGACAGGATTCTGATCTATGTACTGTGTTTCCTAAACCAGAACTTACCAGGAGTCTTATAACAAAAATACTTTATTATAGTTACTTATGTGGATGTAGGAAAACAGGCATCTCTCTCCCGAATAAGAAAAACCAGGAGGAGGAGGGCGCCTGGGTGGCTCAGTCGTTAAGCGTCTGCCTTCGGCTCAGGTCATGATCCCAGGGTCCTGGGATCGAGTCCCACATCGGGCTCCCTGCTCGGCGGGAAGCCTGCTTCTCCCTCTCCCACTCCCCCTGCTTGTGTTCCTGCTCTCACTGTCTCTTTCTCTGTCAAATAAATAAATAAATAAATATTTAAAAAAAAAAAAAAGAAAAAGAAAAACCAGGAGGAGGAAAAGCAATGGTAGCATAGGGAATTTATTACATTGTGCATCCAGCTAGCAGCACAGTGGCTGGTCCCCAGTGCCGCTAACTTATTGCTCCTCTGTGTGATTGTGTTGACCTTAGCCTCTTATCATGCCCCATACTTCAGGAGAGAGGGTGCTGGCTCTTGCATTTTGTGTGGGTGAGAATCCTGATCGCATCGACTACGGTACCTGGAACATAGCAAATATACACTAAATCTGGAACTTACGTGCAGCCAGACTGTGACCTTTCTGTGATGTTATCAAAGACAGATATTTTTGTCCGGGGCTTCCTCTGATTTTATATACAATTGGCAAATTTGAAAAGCAGCGATAGTAAATTCAAAATAGCATGCATTCAAACCGTGTTAGGCTATCAGAGACATCAAGGAATTCATAGCAGTGGTTTTCACACCACATTCTGCAAACTCTCTAGTTCCAGGAGAAACTCCTCAGTGTCCTCAAAGAGGTGGGGACGGGAAAAGGGGTGGATGCATGAAGCTGGGTGTGCATTCGAGAGGCACCAACCACAGCCGTTCTGATAACATCTGTGGTTTACTAAAATGGAGTTAGCTACTGAAAGAAACAAGAAAACATTATTCAAAACTAGTCAGCGGTCTCCCTAAGTTAACTAATTCAGTTGTCTGGAGCCTATTAGTTATTCCTTGTGAGACCCTTCTGCACCTGCCCCGTGCTCCAAGAGCAGACTGCTGTTTCGGTTCATCGAGAACACGTCCCCACAGACCCACGTGCACACAGGAAACACAGAGGCAGCAAACTGATGAATGAGACTATACTTATTTCTAATGTGAAAAAACAACATTGTATGAGAGCAGTTCTATACCATGTGCCAAATGACTGGATTGCTGTACTCTTGCCTCTCTCTTTCCCATCCATCATTACTTAAAAATGAAATAAAAATTCAGTCATCTAATTAGAAAGTTTCCAATGAATTGCTGAAATCCACACCCTCGCTGGGACATGTTTAACCTTTCTGGTAACTTAATGATGAATAGCACAGGCGTGAGTTTTATTGGGGAAAGTACAATCATTATTCCCTTTAAGTTAATTACTCAGAAATAAGTGATCTACTAGGTAGTTGGAGGAAAGAGGAAATACTGTTTTAAGTTGTGCATCTAATTTATGAAAAAAGAGAAAGTGCAGCTCATGAATTCATTATATTTCTAAGTAATAAATACAATTTTTCAAACATGATATTAAAAGTAAAACAGTTCACATATTCAATTTGCAATTGATGCAAAAAAGGAATGGCTTCATTAATTATAACATCCATTTTATCTTCTTCCTTTTTTTTTTCTTTTGATTTCAGGTGGGAAGGAAATTGAAGGAAAAAGGCAGTTAGAATTATAAAGGCAGAAACATTAAGATAAACGAGGGCCATTTTTTAAAAAGCAACATATATAAATTGCTAATGCTACATTCTGATGTTCACATCACAATCTCATGAATAATCGTTAATGAATAGAAATGCCTCATTTCAAGGAAAGTTGGAAAGTATGAATAAATGCTAACACTGATTTTTATCCCTTCACTCTGTATAAAGAAAACTGATTTTAAATCTTTCATAGATTCATTATCCTCATTATCAAAAAAATATGTAACGTGTAATATTATTCTAAAAATTTTATTATTTCGATCACAATATACTGAGAAAATTAATTAAAAATTTTAAGATACGTACTGATAAATTCAACTTACACTGGAATCAGAGTTTAAAATGCATGCAAAGGCATTTCAATTGCCCTTGGAGTCACTATATAAAGGCACAATTTTAATTTTTGTCTCTGTTGGTCCAGAGCTGTACAGAGACAAGAAGGGAATAGCTGTCTACGGAAAACCTAATCCTGAGAACTTAAACCACATTGAGTTTATTTTCACAAGGGCACGCTTGTAGGAAAACACGTATCTATTTTTGTTTTAAATCTAACAATGTGATTAAGTACATTTTAAGTGTCAACACAAAGTGCAGATAGTCACCATGTCGTTTAGGGAGGAAAGCCTTTATATTTCATTTTAGGAAGACTTCATTTGAGCTTCAGTTGAGTGGCCAGTACCTGTCTTTCCTGCTTTCTTGGACTTTTCCCATTTTTCATTGTTAAATAATTCATGTAATAATATCTAGCGCGTGCACACAGTTTACGGTTCAGGGGTTTTTAGCATAGTCTTCACACTGTGCAGCCGCCGGCACCGTCTAGACCTGGAACTTGCCCCCCAGCCCAGAAAGTGACCCCACCCCTGGCAGGTGTTAGTTATCCCGTGATCCCCTCTCCGTCCTTGGCAACCGCTCATCTGCTTTCTGTCTCTATAGGCTGGTCTTTTCTGGGCATTTCAAATGAATGGAATCACACAATAGGTGACCTTTTGTGTCTGTTTTTTCCCCGTCAGCATAATGTTTTCGAGGGTCCTCCATATCGTGGCAGGTGTCCGGGCTTCATTCCCTGTTATGGCTGAATAATATGCCATTGTGTGGAAATACCAGAATTTTGCTTATCCATTTATCAGTTGCTAGGCATTTGGATTTTTCCCTGCTGTTGGCTTTTATGAATCGTGCTTCTATGAACGTTCAGGGACAAGATTTTGTGTGAACATATGTTTTCAATTCTCTCGGATACGTAGCTGGGACTGGAGTTGCCATGTCGTGCGGCAACCTTGTGTTTCACTCTGTGAGGAACTGCCAAACTGTTGTCAACAATAGCTGGACCACATTACATCCCCACCAGCTGCACGTGGGGGTAAAATTTCTCTACAACCTTGCCAACACCTGTTATTTATTACCTGTCTTTTTTATTATAGCCGTCCTAGTGCATGTGAAGTGGTGTCTTATAGTGATTTTTTTTAAAGATTTACTTATTTTAGAGAGAGCATGTGAGCAGGGGAGGAGAGGCAGAGGGAGACGGAGAGAGGAGAATCCTCAAGCAGACTCCCCGCTGAGCATGCAGCCTGACGCAGAGCTCCATCCCAGGACCCTGAGATCATGACCCGAGCCGAAATTAAGAGTTGGTTGCTTAACTGACTGAGCCAGACAAGCCCCCTTTTGTAAAATTTTTATCTTTCTTATTGTAATTTTGATTTCCATTTCCCTAAATGACTGATGATGTTGAGTATGGTTTCATATGCTTATTGGATACTTTTATAACTTCCTTGGAAAAATGTCTAGTAAAATAATTTGTCTACTTTCTCATTTTTTTGTCTTTTTGTTGCTGACCGGTAAAAGTTCCTAGTACCTTCTGAAGTTTAGATGCTTATGAGATACGTGGGTTGCCAATATTCGGACCTACCGGACAGCCCGTGTATCATGCAGCCCCTGGCCAGCCCACAGCTACACCTGGTCCCTGAGGGAGATCTCCTCCATCTGAAGCATAAGAGGGGAAGATGCAGGCTAATGGCCTTGGGCTGTTGCTGGAGGGATCTTAGGGCAGCAGACGCCCACGGCGGCAGCCGATCTTGCTCTGTCTCTTCTCGGTGAGAAAAAAGCCGGGTCCCTCCAGTCTGTGTGCCATGTTTTCCTCGGTGCCTCAGACACCAAGAGGCACTGGGCAAAGTTCTCCGACTTCTACCCCTCAAAATAGCCACCAGATGCCAGTTGCTGGACAGAAAGGACACAAAAGCACAGATGTAATTTTTTTGCCAATTATTTAAAATGCAATTCAACATTTATTTAGGATTACACTAATTAATAGCACGTTTTTGTTGTTGTTGTTTTTTCACTATTTTCATTTCTAAGAATGAACTGATATTCTCTAGACAAAACACACTATTCCCTCAGCCATCTTAAGGAAAATATAAAGAGGGGCGCCTGGGTGGCTCAGTCGTTAAGCGTCTGCCTTCAGCTCAGGTCATGA